>NC_137019.1:7033032-7093032 GCF_032717465.1 Coenobita brevimanus | reverse complement strand
AGAGGTTGGGAGGAAGACAAAGACTAGGAGAAAAGGAGAAAGGTAAAGAGGAAAGGATAAGGCATGGGCTGGGATCTTGGCAAGCAGTAGAGATCGTGGCTTGGAGAAGAATGAGTTTAGTTTGGAAGTGGCAGTGTTTTCTTGGACAGAGATTGTAAGTTTGGTGTGGGGAAAAGATTGTGTTTTAGGGAGGAGAGGACAAACTGTAAGAAAAATGGGTGAATGTGGTGATGAATGCTTTCAGGGTCGGAGTAGGTAAGAAGCTGAGGTAATGTTCACCCCTTCATTACTTCAGGTGTCTTCCGAGCTGAATAACGTCGTGGGACAGATGTATTATTAGAATATAAAAGATATTATGGTAGGCTAGTGAGTGAGTCAGACGCTGATGTTGCATAGACGATAAATGTGTACTTGTGATTTAACCTTTATTTTTGAAGACCTAAATGTATTACTAAGAGAGTACCGGTATGTAACAATATGTCTTTGGATGTGTTCTTTCAGTAAATATATAAACTGATGACCAAATGGACAAATAAATATTTTACCGTCATGTGTGTGTGTAGAGGGTTGGGGATTAATGATTTAGTTCTCAGAGATAGGGTGAAGTGTTGGTGCTACTGTGGAGGGGTAAGAGTCATGAGTGGGGAGAGGAAGAGGTTGGCATTGTAGAGGAAGAGGGGGTGGGCGATGGTATGCGGCGTTTACCAGTTGCTGAGAAGGAATTTAACGGAGGAAGGTAAAATTTTCTGATGTTTAAAGTACGGTACAAATGGTAGTTGGGAAGTTAAAAAATGAAGGAGGGAGAGAGAGTTGGTGCAGAACCGAAAAGCAAGTTGCAAAATATATGACTAGTAAACAGACATGTATTTGTGAATTATCTGGTTGAAAACATGCTTTGAATTTAATCTTCCTGATTGACAGTGTAAGCATTGTCGTCGTCAAAGTTTATCTACAAAATATCCAAGACAGTATATACGTACTCGTACACACACACACACACACACACACACACACATATATATATATATATATATATATATATATATATATATATATATATATATATATATATATATATATGTGTGTGTGTGTGTGTGTGTGTGTGTGTAATATTATAGGTTAGAGATACAAGAGAGGAAGTTGGTGGTGATTTAGATGAGTTAAATGGTGACAGATGATGGGAAGTGGCAGGGCACATGAGAGCGAGTGAGGGGGAGGATGGGAGGGAACACTCGGGGTGTCAGGGTGTTGGATTACCTGGATAACACTCAGGTTCCCTCCCACCCTCATTCTTTCTCAGCTTCCCCTTCTCTTACTTCGTTTACATCTTATCTCATCCCTCCTTCTACCTATTTCCTTTTTTTTTTCCTTCGCCTCATTCTTTCTCAGGTTTCCCTTCTATTACTTCGTTTACATCTTCTCTCATCCTCATTTTCTACATACTGCCTTTTTCTTCTTTCACCTCATGGCTTTTTTCACATACTGCCTTCTTATTTACTTTTCATGTTTCTTTTTCTTACGTTTCCACTCCAATTCCACCCGGTTTCTTCGTCTGATTTTGACTTTCCTCTCTCTCTCTCTCTCTCTCTCTCTCTCTCTCTCTCTCTCTCTCTCTCTTTGCGTACTTTACGACTCATGTTTCCTCCCTCCTTTTCATACTCGCATCTCTCTTGCTTTCATTCTTCACTGGCTTTTTTCATGCCCTCCTTTTGTATTTTCATCTACATTTGGCCTCACTTTCTCTTCTCATACTCCCTTTCCCTTTCGTCCTTCTCCTCTCTCCGTTCTTCTTCACCCACGTCTTCGTTCCAGACTTTTTCCCCATTCAGTTAACCCTTTCCATTTTCTCTCCCTTCCCGAGTTTCCCAGTCGACTTAGCTGTTTACCATAATTCTGTTGACCTTACCTTCGTGCCGTCGTACATGCCTGAGTTAGTGCCGTATTTTTAGTTCCTTGCTCCGCGTCTCCCTCCGTCCCAGGCCTTGTAAGACGCTGCGTTATTGAATTTCCTCACAGGTTATCTAGACGCGCTGAAATTTGACTGGTTTCTGAGACCAATTTTGGCTCTGAATTTCATTTTGTCTTGTCACTCCCACAGACAGGCATCAGCAATTCAGCAGCGCTCCCGAGAGCACTTTGTCCCTCCTGTATTCTGAAACTTCACTGAACCTGGTCGGGGAAACTGTTAGTATTCCTTGGAACTCTGCCTTCGCCTGCCTCACCCCTGGCGTCCCCGGCTGCTGTGTGGAATAATGAATAGTTGCAGGGAAGAAGGTGGCAAGGTTGGGGTAGGTTGAGCATGGTTGAACGGATGCTGGTGGTAGATTGCAAGGCGACTGTAGAGCTTGTATGAACCTGTCTTCATTTTCATGCATGTAGAATGGAAACTTAGATCAGAACTGAGGCAGCTCTTCTGACGTGCTGCATGTTTTATGCGTGTTGCTGAGAGAGGGTCTGGTATGGTGATGGTGTTGGTGGACAGTGTTGGCGTTATGACACCCGCCTCCGCTCCTCCCCAGCTAATGCCTCGTAGCTCTCCTAGAGGGTACGCGGGACAAACTCCAAGTCAGTACAGGAAATCTCCCAGGAAACGGTCTGCACATTAAATATCTCGGAGAGGAAATGAGCGCTGGACTTCTGAGTGCTCAAGACCTCTTCTGCTTTAAATGAAATTACTCGGTGAAGGAGACAGCTGTCAGATCCTTCCCTTTGCTCTTTCAATCATACTTTACTGCGGGAGGGACGACATGGTAATTCTGGCGGGTGTATCTAAAATTTATGCTGTCATCTTTTGAAACTACGTACCAGTCTTGGTGGCGAGTCTCGCATGGTCAATATGAAGCCGTCAAGGACAGGGTCACTCTGAAAAATCGTACCCACATCAAGTAGAGCACTTTCAGCCTCGGAAGTGTGAGTTGGGGACATGAGAGTAGCGTGTGTGTGAGCAGTTTAGGGCCACTTACTACCGTTGCGGCATGTGATTCTCGCACTTATATCCCCAGGTTCTTGCCTCGCTATTCTACCAGCTGACTGACAGTTGACAAACTCTTAAGGAGTTTTGAAAGGAAGCGGACGCTTTTACGCTGAGACCTAGACCGTCGGGATGAGGAACGCTCGTAAAAGACTCCAGGGAGAGGATGGGTAAGACAGAGGCGCAAGTTAGGTAAAGGAAAGGGCTGATAAGGTAGTATGGGTACAGGGAGTCGGCGAGGTGAATGTGTAATGAGTGTAGTGTAATGGATATAAGGATGATATTAAGACAACTGGAATCTAGTAACACAAATGGAAGTACCAAGCTTTATGATAGCTATTAACCTCTTCATGACGAGTAATCTCCCCTAAACTGAATACTCTCACCTTGATGTATCAGGGAGTAGAAAAAAAAAAATCGTCGTTTTGTAGTGCATAATGGACTGCGTCTGAGTTTTCATTACATTAGTTCTTCCGTCGTCTAGCGTAGCAAGAATCAGATAATTATGAAAAAACGTCGTCGAACTAAAGCGGTAAAGAGAGACAAGCAGTGTTGTAATTAATGATAGAGAATGGAGAGCAAAAGGCATGGTTGGTAGAGGAAAGTTGGTTGATGATGGCAGGTTGGTTGGTTGTGTTAGGTTGGTTGGTTGTAGTGGGTCTGTTATTAATGATAGGTTGGTTGGTGGTGAAAGGTTGGTTGAGGTGTGGTTGGTGTTTGTAGGGATCTGGGATTACAGCGAAGTCTTTGTTGCTGCGCCTTCATAAGAGTCAGGCACACATCTTCAATATCTAAACTGCCTCTCTACAGTTTCTATCCTTCATTATGTGCTTTCATCTCAAGTTTCCACTCCTCCTGTTGTGTGGTTACTGTTACGGAAGATCTTTGTTTTTCTAAAGCTATCACTAGTGGTGTTCCTCAAGGGTTGTCGCCATTCACCAGCGCTTCTACCCTTGTCCATCAGTAATCTTCTGAGATGTACATCTAGCCCTGTCCATTCATGCTCAGATGACATTACCCCTTACTTCTCTGCTTCTCACAGCGTCTGTCACAACAGTCATGGGATGAGGCTTTAGCTCACCCAGCCTAATTCGACTCTTGTTTCAAATTGGGACAAAAGAAAACTTTGTTGTTTTTGATGCCTCAGGAGCTCTGTCCTCCATCTTTCAGCTCACCAGTCTTCCATATGACTTCACTTCCCCTTAGCAACATAGAATTAAATTCTTCATAATTTTTCAGTGCCCTTAATATTCCTTTTTCTCGTGATCCGTCTTGAAGAGATCACATTATTTCTCTTCCAATATGAACTTTGCAGAGATTATGTATGCTGAACCGACCATGTGCTTTCTTTAACCCTGCTTACTTAGTGACTCCTGTACAGGGGCCTAATTCGTCCGTCTGTGGAATACAGCTCGCATGTGTGGGCGGTCTCACCACAGAGAGTATCGCTAAAGATGGTGGATCTCCCCACCTCTCATTGACTTCTTTCAACCTAATTTTTTTTTTTTTTTTTTTTTTTTTTTTTTTTTTTCCCCACAACAGTATTTAATCTCACTCATCTGTTGCAGTAATTCAAGTCACCGTTTGCTTGGACTGTTCATTATTACAGTTCCTCTGCCCCTTTATTGGTGGACACGTAGCATGTGTGTAGCCACACACACTCATCCCTTTTTGTCCAGAGACAAAAGTTACTGTAACAGGTTCTGTCAGTCTGTCATATACTATGAGTCACAAAAGTGTAGGTGCACAATATGTGTGAAACATTTGGGACCACAGAACGAAGGTCACTGAAATATTAGTGTCCAACCTACCACACGTTTGTAGCCCTGATGTCGGAAGGTGTCATATATCACCATCTAGCAATATCCTCTTGCAGACGTATAACAACTGTTACGTTTATATAAACAGACATTGTTCATACACAATGAGATGTTGGTAATCAACGAACGTTTTCGGTAGGCATCGGACCCCCTGTTTACCGGTATTTTTGTGGCCCATGGTACACAGCCGGTCAAATCTGGAAACGTGCCCCTAGTTAGTTCTCACAGTCAGTAACATCCAGTCTATTAAACGCAATGTGGACAGGCATCTTGAATGGGACGGATCTTGTTTTTGGCCTTCTATTGTTTGACTTTCTTTGGAGGAGAAAAGCTTACATGCTCTCAGTTTTTTGTTCTTTCGTTTCATAAAAATAAAAGGCTGGTTGGTAGTGATAGGCTGAATGGTAGAAGCAAGCTATACACTCGGTCTTCACCACCCAAGTCTGCAGCGCATAGCCAAGATCTCCTTGATGTATGGCCGCACTTCCCACACTGCAGATTGATAAGGCAGCAGGGCGGAAGAGCGTAAAAGCACGTCCTGTCACCCCTGATAATGAAGTTTCCATAAAAAAAGCCAGCCAAGTTGGGAGCGGCATGAACTCGGAAGCAAAACATCCGCAGTTCTTAAAAGCCTCGGGAAGCGCCGCGCTCTGTAAATCTCTCGGCAGGAAGCGTAACCAGTGCCGCCTGCTGCTGATAAACACTGACTGACGGAAGGAGCCGAATTTCACGAATTATTCTCACGGGTTATTTCAAGCCAATCTTATTATTATTATTATTATTTTTTACTTTTCAGAAACTGATTTATTATTCCTTTTTTTTTTTTTTTTTTCATTTATTAGGCCAGGTGCACACTGATGTAATTTATCATGACTGTTTAGTATGTTACATATATATGCACATAAATACACACATCTGTATACATATACACTTGTATATGTACAGTATATGTATACATATCCATATCAGATATACAGTCTATATATATATATATATATATATATATATATATATATATATATATATATATATCTGTGTGCGTGTGTGTTTAAATGTACTTCTATACAATTTGTGAGTTTTATATTATGATCCAGATATTGCCGTTGTAATTATATGTACTGCCGTGAAATGCACCATAAAACTTTGCCAGGACCCCGCGCACCGTTAGCTCAATCACAATAACCTCAGCAATTAGCTCATTTCAGTGTGTGTCATCACCAACATAAACAGGCACTACAATTGCCACCACCATTCGCCTCTATCACCAGCGCCACAACTACACTCACCCGTCACCATGGGCACAGTTAACTCCCACCAGACGATTTTATTCAGCTGAGATTTTTATTTATTTTTTTAATTTATGGGGTTATAGCCTGTGTTAACTCTTGTATGGCGAATAAAATGGTGTCACAGCAACAAGAATGATATAAAATACGTGTCTCATGGCTGGCTGTTTTCGTTGTTATGGCCTCAGGCTCCTCTGATCATGAACCCGGTGGACTGCAGGCCGAATTCCTCCTTGTGCAATCACCATCATCCTTTCGGGGGATAGGGAGGGAGTTGTGAAACGTATCTGTGGAACGTTTATCGCTGCCTGGTAATACAGGTGCCGCCGCGAGAAGACATCAGGTGCAGTCAGTTACCAGTCACGAGTTACCAGAAGACAAACTGTTAGTGATCAGTGCTACAAGTACAGTCACAACTACAATCACTAGTCACAATCACCTGTCACCATAATACTCCCACACAGTCAGACCTTCCCCAAATACCAGTCACCAGGGGGATTGATATTGATCAATGCTAGGAATATAATCACAATTACAATCACTAGTCACAATCAAGTGTCACCACACAATCAGACCCCTTCCAAGTCACCAGTCACGAGTTAACAGTCACCACATAAGGCAGTAGCGTCCACACAGTCAGTCGGTTCGCCAGTTAAACGAGACCCGACAGTTACAATGACGGGAGCTACAGTTGTAATTACTGGGGCAGGGTACGTCTGTCTGCGGGAGGTGTTAAAGTGAGAGAGAGAGAGAGAGAGGATTTCAGTGTGTAAATGTTCCCGTGTTCCTTGATATGTGTGTACGTGTGCCCTGTATTTCAACTCGTGTACGCCAAGATGTGTGCGTATGTGTGAAGGCGTGTGTAGTGCGTCCAGGTGTAATGGCGCAGCATCAGTCTCGCCTAGTGTGTGAGGAACGCGTGAGGAGGGACGGGGCGTGCTTGGGATGGCTCTGCAAATTAAACTGTGTCATTTCTCGTATCTCCAGCTTTTTCTCGTCCGTCGGATTTTCTGTACTCGCTTCGGAGATTACACTTCTTCTTTCTCCAGTATCGTATTTTCTTCCTCTATCCAGACGATTTTGTTAATCTTGAGAGGCTTTTCGAACTAAAGGGGTTAGATACAGCTTTCACTGACACCTGTACTGCTGGAGATCTACCCTAAGTTGAATAAAATCTTCTGGCGTTAGCAAGAATATAATAATCTATCTATCTGTCTATCTGTTGCCAGACGCCTCAATCCCGTTTGGGGTGGCCACAAACAAATCGCCTCCAAGTCTCCCTGTCCCCCGCCATTTCACTGCCCTGCTCCCAACTCACACCCCCCTCTCTCATATAATAATAATAAAGAAAAAAAAAGATGTCGTCGGCCCAAGGAGGTTAAATTGCGAAGTGGAAGGTAGACCACCAATATCTGACGTTAAGTTATAAAGTATGTGGTGAAGAGCAAACAAGTCTGACCTTTTTAAATCCATCCATCCATCCATCTATCTGTCTGTCTGTTTACCTACCGCATCTGTCTATGTCGGTATCTCTCTGTCTGTCTGCCTATCTATTTATCTATCTATCAGTCCATGTACCTATATGGTTAATAAGTACACTCTGAAATGTTAGTTATAGGCTGATCAGGCATAGTAATCAAGGGCGGTTGTCAGAAATTTAGGGCATCCCTTCCCCTCCATGATTATTCCCATTACAACGATGGCATTTTTATATTATTTTCTTATCATTACGTAATGACGATTTTACTGAACTTTGGGGAGACTTTTCACAGTGAGGGACTTAATGAATTCTATATCTTACTCCATCTTTAAGACTTCCCAAACCTGAATAAAATCATCTGGTGGCAGCAAGAGTACAGTATAAGAGACGACGTGGCAGTAAAGGGGCAAAGTTGTTCCATCTCTTTATAGTGGACTTGGGTTTATTTTGTTAGTCGCAGTAAAATTCAGGGTTGTAGCTCATTTATAGCCTGCTTGTCACTGTTTTAATGCTGCTTTACAGTATTTTTAAAAGGGCGATTTGCATCTCTCTCTCTCTGTCTCTGTCTCTCTCTCTCTCTCTCTCTCTCTCTCTCTCTCTCTCTCTCTCTCATCTTTTCTATTTTTACCTCCCGTCCCCTCCTCCTGTTGCACACACACACACTAGCAAGGTGGAAGGCAGCAACATCGCCTTAATGGGAAGCTTTGACACCTGTAAGAGGATCAGGTGTCACTGTCTTACCTGGGAGTCAAAAGTTATTGGATTTGCGTATTGTATTTGCTGATATCTCTCGTGTTATATGTATTTCTGTGTCCTACCCCACCTCGTCTTTTTAGGTGGGAATAAAGGTTAGTGTGGTGATGATGGTTGTGTGTGTGTGTATTCTGAGAGTTTTTGCGTTTTTTGCGTGCGAGTATAACAGTAGTATGAAATATTTTTGTAACTGTGTTCGTTGTAAGGGTACGGTTGATGTTCTAATAAAGGGAATAGATGTGCAGTAAGTAAAGAAAAAAACAGACCTATTGAAGTAACGGAGGAAGACTGAGCCGAGAGAATCATGTTGCACTGAGAAATAAAGAACCAGAAAATGAGGGGTGGGTAAATGTGAAGGAAATGATAGCAAATAGAGGAAGGGGAAGTGAGGGATATTTGTAGCGCTTAGATCATGGGAAGAAATGAGTGTGTAACTGGAGAGGATAATGACTTACTTTATGCTTTACGGAGGAGAGTTGGCAGTTGTTTTATGTTTTTATTTTCTTTAAAAGAGAGTTGGCAATGTGTTTATTCTTTGTCGAGGAGATCTGGCACTCATAATTCCCTCTTGTGCTTCCTCAGAGGGATTCGACTCTGTTTATGTTCTCAGTCACACAGTTAAGCGCACTACAAACAAACGCAGCTCTCTCTCTCTCACACACACACACACACACACACACACACACACACACACACACACACACACACACACACACACACACACACACACACACACACACACACACACACACACACACACACACACACACACACACACACACACACACACACACACACACACACACACACACACACACACACACACACACACACACACACACACACACACACACACACACACACACACACACACACACACACACACACACACACACACACACACACTCTTGCATAAATAAACACACGTAGGAACACGCGCATTTATTTGTGTATAAGGATTTCCCCTCAACTTTTTATGTTTTTTGTGTTGGTCGTGTTTGCTTTAGATCAAATGGTACAAACAGGAAATAATAAACTGTCAGAGTACCGGTGTATATAAGTAGAGTCTGTGAGAAGAATACCAGCCAGCAGTGTTTATGTATACAGTGAAAGCCAGCCTCACTACGCGTGCCGACACACTTGAATAAATACACACACACACACACACACACACACACACACACACACACACACACACACACACACACACACACACACACACACACACACACACACACACACATTATGTTACTGGGTGTATTCTTGCAAACTTCCTTATGTGCTTGTGTATCATTAAGCCTTTCACTCCGATAGGTTTTTCTACAGCTGAATAAAAGCTAGCATATACCACAAGAGAATGCAAAGGATGAATTAGTTAATGAAGATTGTCTCTAGCAATTCCAACTTGCAAACAGCATTCGTAAGTCTCAAAAAGTACTCTGGAGTTAGCCAGAGTTATAAAAAACACCCAAACTGACGTCCTGGGGCTGATGGAGTTAAATTTGTAATGTCCACAGTGTACCAACAGATGAGAAGGTTCTGAAAGTTTCAAATATTCTCCCATTTCGAGATGTATGTTATCTCACAAAGTGTTGAAAAACCCTAGAAAAAATACTCAGATAAAACGTGAGGAGTTAAAACAAAGCAGCATTAAAAAATAGTTGGTTAAGGAGGAGCAGCGAGCAGAAGAGCCAACGTTTCGTATGCAAAGTAGCCAAGCGAGCACATCGGGAAGGGTTGACTTGTGGTGATGGACTCTGGCTTACCCCTCCCCTGGGATCGATGGGGCCTCGCAGCGGGGGAGGCAGGGGGCGGTGGCAATGACGGGAGGAAAAGGGGACAGAGCAGGTTTGATGGTGGGGAAGTCATCTCTTTTAAGTATCCTCGTACCACTCTTTTCTTCTCTTCTCGCTTTCTTTTTCTTCACTCCGCTACATCTGTCGTCTCTGTTTTCTTCTCTTCCCGCTTTCTTTCTTCTTCTATCCACTGTATATGTTGTCTCTAATTCTGCTCGCATCAACTTTTCTTTTCTTCCATTTCTTTTATGTCCCTCTCCCTTTCTCTTTCTGTGGTTTACAGCACGTGACAGTGATGTAATTGGTAGAAAAGGATGAGAAGAGAGTGGCACTGTATGGCTTTAAAAAGGGTATGGAATGGTGGAGTGTTGAGAGTGAGCTATAATCGTGGATGAGTACAGGAACAATCGTACTGTGAGCTGGAATACATACTGAAGTGGCAGTGGGCTCAGCAGCACTTTTCTTTATCAGTTTATGTGCACACAACATCTCCTGTGTGCTATTTATATATCTTTAATACTGACATACTGTATAGTGCGTGATTGATGGAACAGACTATTAGCGTGTTATGTGCGGGAACAAACAGGTAAGGAAAAGGTGCCAAGGAGCATCTAAACCAACGAGAAAAAAGATTCCAACAGTGGACTGGACGACAGGTATGTGAAGGGGAGAGACGAGGGTGGGGGTTGGTGGGGGAACGAGGGTGAGTAGGTCTATAGGCTGTCAGTAAAGGGGGCAGATAGTGACCGTAAGTGGGGAAGGGGAATACTAATGTAACCAGGTGAGGGAACTGGGGGAGGTCAAGGGGGAGGTTGGTGAGGGAGGAGGAGTGAGAGGAACTGAGAGAAGGATGGATTGGGAAATGTAGACCGAGGAAGATGTGGGTGGAGAAGGGAGGGGTTAAGGGAGTGTCGGTGGAAAAGAAGGGAACTGGGAGAGAGGAATTGAGGGAGGGGTGGGTGGGGAAGGAGATGGGGAATGGCAACTGAAGAAGATGTGGATGGGGAAAAGAGGGGTCGAGGGAGATGTGGGTGGGAGAGGGAGGGGTCAAGGGAGTTGTAGGTGGGAAAGTAGGAAAATGTTTGCTATGATAACAACGATCGATTCTGACTCAGACTATGCCCCTCGGTCGATTTAACTATGGGAAGACACACATGGTTAAAGCAGTGAGATGTTATTACTTTAATTTCTTTTAGTGATGTATTTGTTCCAGTCACAGTTTTCCATGTTAATAATGTTGTATCATACTTTCCTTTTTTTCTTCTTCTTTTAACACTACACCGTTGATGAGCTTGTAAATCGAACTTTGTTTTCTGGTATGGGATTGACGTTGTGTTGTATTTTATTGCTATCAACCATATTATTTACCTACACATGGGTGAATATGAATATACTTCTCGTCCACTGATTTGTGAGTTCCTTTCTTTGTAGTAGCATGTAGGATTGCTAAGTCTGTGATACAGTGGAAATTATTAGTTCTCAGACCATGGCTATGACCGAGCTTGAGTGAATTACACCTGTAAGGGATTCTTATTGCAGAAAAGGGTCAATTTGATATTAATGGCCAACAATTTGATACCAGAAATGTAAATTTCCTTATACTGTACATATTTGATATTAAATGTTTTGCGAAGTTATTGAAAAGGAAGCTAATTGGAATGCAGAGACGCTTTTATGGTCATGGAACATTTCACTGATATCAAAAATAAAATTAGTTCTGTATCTAGAGAAAACTGAGTCTGAGATAATAATGAAAATATATTTATTGTTGCTTTAGACGTTCGTCTTACTTTGGTACAACATTAATTTTGTGTGTTGTAAATTACGGCTATGAGGATCTAGAAATAAGGTTACCATATTAAAACCTACATTATAATTCCTGGTACAGTACGTTGATAAGTGACAGACCCAGTCGCTAAACTGAATTAGAGATGTAAGAGGAAAATATGCCGAGTATATTCTCGAATTTCTGTCGATACTTTGAAGCTGGAGAGGAACAGAAATTTATTATGAAAATGTAAGAATCACTGACAAAGCAAAAAAACCCAGTATATAAATTTACTGGTAAGAAAAGTAAGAGGAAGAGACTAAAGGAGGTAAATCAAGTATATATTGCAGTATCTTCCATTCGGACGAAGCTGAAGACGTAGAAAGCTTTAGAAGCTGTAAAAAGAGTTGTAGATATAAATACAATACCCAGTACACGACACAAAGTTATCCATAAAACTCACATAACTAGACATTGGATGGAATAGTTTTGCCATTCTTTTAATATAGGTACAGCAACTTTCCATCACCATTAATCACAAGAGAAAGGAAAAAATAAACTTAGCTAGATCCCGGAGAAAATAAACTCGTCCTTGCTGTAGACACGGTCGGAGCAACACCGCTTGGCCATTATTTACACGTCCCCGTCGCCATACCAGCATTATCAGCGTGTTCTGGGGTGAATTACAGGCCTTAGTGACAACCTTGACGCCTCCTGTGTTATGAATCTCGGCCGACGCTGACACTACGAGGGAGGCTTAAAGGTGGGGTGGGTTTGAAGGGGATTTTTTAAGGGCGAAAGGTGCTAAAGTGTGTGTGTGTGTGTGTGTGTGTGGTGTGTGTGTGTGTGTGCGCTTTTGGTGTCATTTCTCCTATATAATTGTGTGCGTGTGTGCCCGTATGTGTACGTATGGGAATGTCGATGATAATTTGTCAGTATTTGTTTGATCTCTGAATGCGTTTTTTTTTTTTTTTTTTTTTTTTAATAGCTTTCCCTATTCTCTGACTAAGTATGCTTTTTTTTTTTTTTTTTTTTTTTCTGGAGAAAGAAAATTTACAATAAGTACATACATGCATAACACAGCAGCCCTTATCTTTCAGCTCTAGTAGTCTTGTTTTTTGTTACAACCGAGCTCGCAATGCTAGACCCGGATAATGTTTTATTGTGTGTGTGTGTGTGTGTGTGTGTGTGTGTGTGTGTGTGTGTGTGTGTGTGTGTGTGTGTGTGTGTTTGCAAACAAAATCAAACAATTTTGATCCGATTTCTGCCGAACTTGGTGGAAGGGTTGGGGGTGTATCCCTCTTGTTGACCCTTTTTTTTTTTTTTTTTGAGCGATAGGTCGAAGGTCACGGTCAGCTTAAATATTTCTGATCCTGTTTAAACGGTGGAAATGTTGATGATAAGACAAGGATGAAATTATTCCAATTTGAGAGCATTTAGTGTGAGGTCAGGATCGTCAGGACCACATGGCAAGGTCAAATGTTCGACCCAGAGACTCAGAAAGTTTGGTGGAAGGGTTGAAGGTCAGGAAAGAGTCAAGAAAATCTGTCTTGAGAACAATTGATCAAAAGTCAAGGTCGTAGACAGAGTAATCTTAAAAAGCTTTGATCCAGTCTGCACCAGTCGTAGAGGAAGTGTTGAGGATCAGGCAAGGATGAAGTAATATCTATATTGTGGACAGTGTCGAAGGTCGAGGTTGGAGGGCAAAGTCAGATGTTGAACTGTGTGAGTTCTCATATTTGTTTCATTATATTTTCCTTGTATTGGTTTGGAGTGTTTGGTTTAAGGGAACAAAATTGGTAACATGCTGTCGGGAATAATATACTTCAGCTAAAATAGCAGGGTCAAAGAACAATATTCACTCGCTGTCACTGTACACATACATACAAGTTCACAAACATACAGGTATACATACATACATACATACATACATACGTATATACATACATACACACACCAGATTCGAAGCCAACACATTCAGACAACCTTACACGGCCACGCACATGTACACATACACACCCGTACACACATACACACACGAGCTTAGTTTGTAAGGGAAATGGAAAAGTGGGGGAGAGAGAAGTCTGTGTGGAATTCGATTTGAAGAGCTGTCGATTTTTACGTTTTTTCATTTGTACTTTTTTTTTTTTTTTTGGTATAAATCACATGAAGTTAACTCACATTTTATTTTCATTTTCTGGTTATTTTTGTTGTTTTGATTTAGGAATAATTTTTTTCAGTATCTTTAATCTCTCTCTCTCTCTCTCTCTCTCTCTCTATCTATCTATCTATCTATCTATCTATCTATCTATCTGTATATGTATGTATTCACGTATGTGTATGTGCGTGTGTATGTGTCCCTTTATTCTTCCCTCCTATCCTATGCCTTCTTCCCATTCCATCTCCATCTCTCTCGTGGAATCCACTTCACGTGCTGCTGATTTCCTCGCCCTTAGTCACACCCAGCCTCTTTCCTCCCCCCATTTCTCCCTGCCTTCCTCCTCCTCCCTCCCTCACCTTCATTCGCTTTTCCCCGCCTCCCTGCTATCCTCTTTCTCACTCCCCTTCCCTCCCTCCCACACTCTCCTTCCCTCCCCTTCCTAACTTCATCTGCATTCATCCCCCTCCTCGTTCGTACCTTCTCTGCTTCACTTCTTCTCCGTCTTTCCCCATTCTGTCTCTCCACTACTCCTTTTCCCTCCTTCACCTTTTTTTCCCTCTCATACATCGTCTCCCCATCTCCTCGCATCATCTTTTCCTCACCTTTTCTTCCTTCCCCATTCCATTATGCCTTTTTCCCTCGCCATGCTTTTATTTTGCTGTAACTTTCATTTCTCTTGCTTGGCATTCTATCCTCCAGCCTCCTCCCTCCCCCCTTTCTCTGAGTCTGGTGATGTGGTGGTAGAGCAATGGGGTCGGAACGCAGTGTGGTCTACGCGCTACGGTTCGAATCCCTGAGGTGACTAAAGGTTTTTCCATCATGTCAAACGGTACCAGGGGAGTAGGTCGGTCTTTTATATATATTTCTTTATTGTGGACGACCGTAGCCTAGCCTTGGGCTCCTACGATACGAAAGGGGGAAAATGGGATGGGCAATTACCATTACTGTATTTCCATGATGTCTTAGCCCCTTACAACCCATCTCCTTCCCCTTCCTTTTATCTTCCCTTTCTTCCTATTTCAACACTTCATGTATCACTCGTCTTTCTCTCACCCCTTCCTCTGCTGCGTTCCTCTCTTTCCATATTTTCTGATTCCCACCCCCTCCCCATCCCCCAGATCAACTTTACTCGTCATGCTTTATTCTTCCTCCCCGTTCTTCCTCTTCCTCTCTAACCTTCGCCTCCTCCTCTTCCCTCTCTGCCCTCCTTCCTCTCTAGCCTTCTCCTCCATCTTTCTCCTTTGCCTTGCCTTCATTTCCCCCAGCAGTCATCAATTTCTCCACTCTTTCATTGCCGTCAGTCTTCATTTTCCACACATCTGAGTAACCAGTCTTCGCTTTTTGTCTTTTTCTTTTTTCGTTTCTTAGTCATTATACTTTTATCAGTCTTTCTATTCCTCCATCTCCCTTTTGTTTCATCTCCTTTTCTCTTCTTTCCTCATTCCCCACTCCTTCCCTATCTCT
Source organism: Coenobita brevimanus (assembly GCF_032717465.1). Classification (NCBI taxonomy): domain Eukaryota; kingdom Metazoa; phylum Arthropoda; class Malacostraca; order Decapoda; family Coenobitidae; genus Coenobita; species Coenobita brevimanus. Next base: position 7,077,533 of record NC_137019.1, on the reverse strand, counting down.
TCTTCAGTATCCCTTCTCTCTGTCTTTTTCATTCTTTCCATATTCCTATCTCCAACTCTCTCTATCTTTTTCATTCTTTCCATATTCCCATCTCCAACCCTTCCTCTTCCCCCGTATTCCTTTCTTCTTTCATTTTCTTCTTCCCTCTTTTCCACATTCCTTCCCTCCCTCTTCCCTTTGCCTTTCCATCATCTTCCCTTCATCTTCTCTTCACCTTTCCTTCATTTTCTTTTCACCTTTCCTTCATTTTCCCTTTACCTGCTCGAGTGTCCATTTCTTTTATCTTTTTCTTCATTACTTAGTCCTCAGTTCATCTCCGTGTTTCCTCGTATCAGTTCTTTTCATCTTTCTTTCATCTTTTGTTTATCTTACCGAGTATCCACTTCTGTCTTTTTCTAATTTATATATTCCCCATGCCTTTCTGTTTCTTCATATCCCTTCCTTTTGTCTTTTCTCCACATCCTCCATCTCCCTTCCCTCAGCTTCCCACCTTCCCCATCCTCCATATCTCCTCCCTCTCTCTTTTCCCCTTCTTTTCCTATTCCCTCTCTCCTTCCCTCTGCTTCCCTGACTCAGAAAATATCATATGCATTTCTCACGCTGGCTGGCTGGATGGAGAGCAGGAGTATATTCAGCCGTGGCCAGGAAGCAAAAAATGATGGAAGATAACACAATTCTCTATTGCACGTAAAATGTGAAATGCACCAATATTTTTCCATGTGTGTGTTTTTTTTTATGTATGTGTAAGAGTAGGCGAGCTAGAGTTATTTTCTGGTATATTTTTGTGTGTCAAATATATATCACATTCGCATAGCCTTTGTGCGTTGGTGGTATTTGTTTGTAAAGTTAGCTCTTTCTGACTATTATAAATCATTGACGTATATCATAGTTTACCTTTGCTACCGTGCACCTTCAGACGATTTTATTCAACTTATGAGACTTTCCAGACTGGAGATGTTAGATGATTTAGCCTTCACGAACTCCTTCACACCTCAGGGACACTTCTTAAGCTGAATAAAATCATCTGGTAACAGCAATAATAAACAAAAAAGTATACGTCGCCAGATTGAAGGCATTAATATTGCATTGTTTGAGGCAGTAAGGAGTGAAGGAAATAAAGGGAGTGGAGGTACTGCAGATATTACTCACACAGGACGGGCTGGGCGGCACAAATCGTGGTAGGAATTATTGCAGATAGATAAATGGTATGCCGTGAATTAATGTACGCGGTTTTTCCTTTTGCAGGTAAGGCGTGGCTGATGGCTGACCTGGACACGGTTGGGTGACGGACTGGAGAGATGGTTAGTTGGTTGGGTGACGGACTGGAGAGATGGTTAGTTGGTTGGGTGACGGACTGGAGAGATGGTTAGTTGGTTGGGTGACGGGCTGGACGGATGGTTAGTTGGCTGACGAAATGGTTAGTGGTGGCTAGATCGAAACTGGCTCGCTTTCATTATGGTTGGCTTACTTGATTGAACTAGAATACTGACCGCGTGTGAAGGTTTTTTGGTTGAAGTTAAAAATCAAGAAATGTACAGTTCCCTTTAATAGTTCCTTTACACTTCGAAGCGAGATCCAAACCACGTGATTATTACTGATAAGTTTAAACCCGTCAGTACGAGATCACTTTTTTATTCACGCTGACTGACTGCCAAGACACTTTTTTTTTTTTTGTCAATTGAAAGAGATGTAAGGGACTGAAGTAGTTGAAAATGATCTCCACTGACCCGTTCACTACGAGAGGTGCCCAGTTACCGATATACAAGTCTGGCGATGTGTAAAATAATGACGTAATAATATAAAGGGCCAGACAAGGTCCCATTACGTTTATACGCGGTTTCCAGAGGGTGTAAAGGAACTATACCCTTTTTACTCTAATTTGGCTTAAAATTCCAATCACTCCTTGAATGATTAGCTGTAGCGAGAGATTAACACTAGAATATGGGTCTAGTAACTAAGAAGCGCTATGGAGAAGATGTAGTGTAGTAGCATTGCATTTTTATTCCCCGGAAGTACAAGATATATGCTGCAAAAGGACGAAATATCTGGGTCAAGTTAGAGTAGAAGGAATATAGTGTCAATAATTCCAACGGTAATGCCTTAATGAATGCAATAAAGTCTTGAAAATAAAGGAAAAATGACTGATAATAAAGTCAACACGGACGGGGGGAAGTAAAAATAGGGTGGGGAGAACAAGGAAGTCGATCGGCAGTGTTTGTTTAATGGAAATGAATGAGGAGGGAGCGGAGGGAAGAGGTTGAGGGGAGGCGGAGAGGGAAACCGAGAGGGGACGGTGGATTAATCCGGTGGTCGTGGAGATAGGAGAGAGAGAGAGAGAGAGAGAGAGAGAGAGAGAGAGAGAGAGAGAAGCTGTAAGGAAGAGAAAAAGTAATCTGGAGAAAAGCGAGTAGAGAACCGTAAAATATAGCATGGAATTAGAACAAGAGGAGAACAGGAATAGATTAGGATCAGGGTAGTGAGTGAGAGAGAGAGGAAGAGGATTAAACGATCAGGCATAAGGAAATGAAATAGAAGAACGAGAGTAAATGATCAGAGGAATTGAAAGGCTGGATGCATGGAATAGAATAGAGCCGTAATGAAAAAAAAAAAAAAAAAAAAAAAAGCAAAATAGAGCCGCGAAAAAAAAAAAATCAATAGCATGTAAAGGAAAAACGTAAAGGGATTCTGTGTGGTCAGTAGACAGGTTATAAGGGAATAATGAATAGAAAATATATGTACTGTATGGCTAGTAAAACGACGAAAGGAAATACAATGAGAGAGAGAGAGAGAGAGAGAGAGAGAGAGAGAGAGAGAAACTACACGTAAGAAATAACCGAAGGGAAAAATCGAGAAGACTTATTTCTCCGACTGGTCCGTAATTCAGCCAAAGAGAAGTAAAAGAAAGAGGAGGTGTGGGGACAAGGATGGAAGGAGGCCCCTGGGGTAAACGGGCAGTGTTTTGTGAGGTTTCGTGCGTCAAGCAGGATGAACGGGAATGATCAGGGTTGTGGATCTGCCTTATAGGGGTGAAATAGAAGGGGGAGTGAAAGAGGGGAATGGGGATATGGTCTAGTGGAGGACTGGAAGGGGCAGAAGGGATGGAACTGATTAGGATGGATGGAATGATCTGGGTCGTGGATCAACCTTATGGGGGATGGAATAGAGGGAAATGAGGATGGAGTTGGTATGATGCAGTGTAAGTGGAAGGGTAGATGGGAATGGTCTGGGTGGTTGGTCTGCTTTATAGGGGTGGGACAGAGGAGGGTGAAAGAGGAGATGGGATGGAACTGATATGGTGCAATGAAAAAGAAGGGTTGATGAAACTGATCTGAATGAACAAAACTGCCTTTAGGGGTGGAACAAAGATGGAGTGAAAGGGGGAAATGGGAATGGAGTTGGTATGGTCTTGTGAGGGAATGGAAGGAGCAGAATGGAACTGATCAGAGTGGATGATACTGATGATAGTGATGGATTTACCTTTAGTGTGGAACAGATGAGGAATAAGAGGGAATATGGATGAAGGAAGTATTTTCTTTTTTTTATGATAAGAAAGGTCAGGATGGATGACTCGGATCAGGATGGATGCGACAACTTTAGTATGAAGAGAGGAGAAATATTAACGACCATCTTGCACGCACGTAATATTGATGGGAATATCTGCTATACACATTCAAGCCGTGTATTACAGATCTTGGACGGCAGCAGATCCATAGGGCCAAAGAACACCGCTTTTTGTCAATGGAAAAATTGAGCCGGATGAATAAAAGAGGAAGAGTTGGATGGAGTAGGTGAGGTTTCATGGCTGACGGTAAAGCGGCAGGATGGGTGAGAACTGTTTTAGGGATGGAAAGACAAGAGGAGTAAAAGAGGGAAGTAGGAATGGAGTTGGTATGTGCGAGTGCGGTGGATCTCCTGTAGGAATGGAAAAAGGAAGATGGATTGGATGAGATCGGTGGGTTGATGAGACTTCCTTAGGGCTGGAAAGGAGGAGGAGCAAAATAGGGAGCTTGAGATGGAGGGTTTTTTCGGTCTTGTGAGGGAGGATGAGACTCATCAGAATAATAAATCACCTTAAGACATGGAAGAGAGAGAAAATGGGATAGATGTGTGGTTTAATGACGGACTGGACAGCAGCGTAATGGATGAGACTGCCTGTGGGGTGGAGAAGGGGAAAAATGAAGAGGGGAAGGAGGTTGTTAGTGTGTAGTAAGGGAATGGAAAGCAGCAGGATGGATGAGATTTATAAGAATATTGGATCTGGCAGGGATGGAAGAGAGGAGGAGGGAACTGATATTAAAGAGGATATAGAAAAAGACAGAGAGAAGGATATAATATCGTGAACTGCGTAATGAGAGCCAAAGAAAACGGACAAAGGGTTTAGTAAAGTGTTAATGAGGTACGGAAAAAAAAATGAACCAACATCTGAAAAGGATCAAGCGTGAATGACGTGCATAAATCGTCAAGAATTACACATTTTTACCTCATGTGAGAAAACTGTGATCCGAACAAAGGTTTGACTACCAGTTCGATGTTAAAAAAAATGATTCCTTGTCTTTCGATGTTGAGAGAGAGAGAGAGAGAGAGAGAGAGAGAGAGATCCCCTGTCCCATATCTTCACATTTTCAAGCTAGCAGCACCTGTCCCACGGTATCTCGGGTCCCAGTCAACTTCTTCCTTGGGCCGCATCCCTCCGTGGGCTGGTGGTCAGGCTGACATAGACAAAAGAGTAACATCAGAGCGGGAAGAGGAGGGATCAGAGGTGAGCTGAGGGAGAAGCGTAGGTGCGGGCTTCTTCTTGGCCTCTATAGTCTCTTTCCAGCAGTGTCCTTTGTTTTAGTTTTCACCTTATAGCTCCGTCTTCATGCCTTGCCGTGTTCACTTTACTAATTCTTTTCACCTTTTTCTTACTTATTCTTTCCATCTTCTTTTTACCTCTGCCAGCGAAGTTGGAGGTGATAATGTATTCACCTGTATTTGTCTGTTTGTTTATCCACACGATATCTCCAAAGGTTCTCAGTGAATTTCAATGAAATTTTGTGGAAGTGTGGGCCATGGGCCAAGAAAGATATGATTAAATTTGGGGGCGGATCTGGATCCGGATACTACAATGGCATTGGCGTAGGTATACGCGCCGTGAGTGCTTTCTGTTTTATATAGTATCTTTTTTCTTTTGACACGTTAATTCCTTTATGTTTCTCTCGACCTGCTTTTTGAGAATTCCGGTTTATGAGAAGAACGCTGTCTACTTTCTCCTTATTCTTGTTGTTGTTCTGTTTGGAGAAAACTCTGATTTGAATCCTCACCGTACCCCTGTCACACTGCCAGCCTGGATTACCTTTTCCATCTACCCCTTACAGTGTGTGTGTGTGTGTGTGTGTGTGTGTGTGTGTGTCTCTCTCTCTCTTATTGCCCGTCTCTTCCTTCTCTTACTTCTATTTCTCCCTCCCTTTTCTTGTGCATTTGTGTCTTTTCTTCTGTTGTCTTTTGGCCAGCTCCGTGTGGTAGTCGCGTTTTCTTTTTTTCTTTTTTTGTATTCTTCCTTTCTTTCTTGTTCAATTGTGGCAGGCATTTCAACCCTTCAGAATTATCTGATTCCAACCAAACCTGGACACAATGACCAGCCTATGACCTAGTTGTGTCTGCAAGATTTTGGTTGCCCGGCGACTACTCGTTCCCTAGCAACGGCCAAAATCCCGTTTTTTCGTACTTTTTACGTTTTGAGCTGTAGAAGTATTACTGTTGGACGTAGAAAGCTCTGACTTCTGTAAGCGCAATCTTGAGGTCATTCCCTATTGGAAGTATGCCATCCATTTTTCCCCTCTCTAGCTTTCGAGAGACAACCCTGCGAAGATTGACCTCAGCGTCCCAAGTAATCAGTACCAGTTTCCAAAAATACCCCCCTAGTTCTCCAGCTGCTCGATGGAACAGAGTGAAATTTGCATGCTTTTAGGCATTGACTAATACTACAACTTTCTATTATATACCTATGTGCTACATTGGCCAGGTCAGGGGTCAGAGATCATCAAATACAAAAATTGTGTAAATGGCTAAAATTACGATTATGCTTGTGTGGAATGCTAAGGCTCCTAAGATTATTAAGCCAGAGCCATGATTCTTGGGCAGAATATTGCACTGGAATACCTCCATACAAAAATGACATCTAGTGTCGAAACTCACTTCCAGTCGCTGGCAGCGCCACCTAGAAGTTGTACCTCTGGTGGGCCATTCCGCAAATTTCAAGTTGCCCAGCTCTACAGTTGGTGGATAGAATCGAATGAAACACTGCATGCTTATAGACGTTAATTAGTACTACAAGTAAGCTTCGTACGTGCATGACCTATATTCGCCATGTCAGGGGTCAAAGATAATCAAGTGCAGAAAGTATGTAAAGCGCGAAAATTACGACCTTGCTCGCGCGAAATGCTAAGACTCCGAAGACTATGAAGCCAGGGCCGTTGCACTGAAGTACCTCCATATAGGAAATGACTTTTAGTATCGAAACTCACTTCCTGTCTCTCACAAAGCATGGTTCGCCTAGAGCTGGCCATCGTCGCCTATCGGCTTGTCTTTTTAAATATTTCCCCTTCTCATAGTTTGCTGATTTATCTTTTTTTCATTCCGTCGAACCTCGAACAACGACAAGGTTTTAAAAAATAATTATGTTTTTGCTATAGTTTTCGTGTATTCGTTCTCCATTAACCCAGTGTATCTGCTTTCTACCTCCCTTTCCTCCCACATTCCACTTTCTTTCGCCTTCCCTGCCATCATCTGTCTGTGTTTCACCCTACAGACACCTCCCTTCCTACCACCGTCCCTTCTCCCCTCCTCTGCCCCTCTCCACCCTAACCCTCTTCCCCTCCTCTCCCCTTTCTTTTCCTGGGACTACTCGATATTCCAAACCAAGAAGAAACGCTCTCTGCTCCTCCCCTCCTCTCCCTTCTCCTTCTGTCCTCTCCCCTCACCTCCCCTCCTCTCCCCTCCCTATTTTCCTTTTGTCTTCTCTTTTCTCGCCTGTCCTGTATCTTCCTCTTTTCTCTTCTCTCCTCTCCAGTACCCTCCCCTCCTCTCCCTTACCTTCACGTCTCTCTTTTTCCGTTGCCTCCTCCTCCTCGCCTCCCCATCTCCCCTTTTCTCGTTGCTTTCCTTCTCCTCACTTCTTACATTCCATTTCCCTGTTGTCTTTCTCTCCATTATCCCATCCCTTGTCTTTCTCTTATAACTTCCCTCCCCTCCCCTCCCCTCCCTTCCCTCGTATCTTCCCCTCCCCTCCCTTCTTTCCTTCCTCTTACCTTCCCCTCCCCTCTTACCTTCCCCTCCCCTCCCGTCTTACCCTCCCCCGGATTTAAGACTTGGAAAAAGGGGAATATCCAATGAGGTTTAGAGAAGAGATGAGCCGGGTTTGTCTTTCTCTCGGCTCTTTAGCTCTGTCTGTCTGTCTGTCTGTCTGTCTGTCTGTCTCTCTCTCTCTCTCTCGGCTCTTTAGCTCTCTGTCTGTCTGTCTGTCTGTCTGTCTCTCTCTCTCTCTCTCTCTCTCTCTCAGCATAATAACTAAGGCAAGGAATTACAACACAAAGCCAACTAAATCCCCCCAATTTCATATTTACCTTAGGACAACTTAAGATTGAGAAAGAAGTATTATTATTGTCTTATTTTTCAGGAATAATCTTCAGTTTAATTCTGTCGTGTATATAAAGGCTAATGGTGAGATGTATTGCAGTTACTTGAAAATGACAGTGAATAAGAACTATGGCTGGGCTGTGAGGAATCGTGGATAGATAGAGAGATAGGTAGATTGATAGGTGGATAGATAGATAGATGAATGGATGGATGGGAGATATATAGATTGATAGATGGATGAGTGGATGGGATGTAGAGAGATGGATGAATGGATATGATATAGACTTAGATCGGCGGATGAGAGAGAGAGAGAGAGAGGGAGGGATGGAGAGAGAGAGAGAGATTAAACATAGCTGAACGAGGAGATGTGAAGCTGAAGGATAAGAGAAGCCAGGAGAATGACCCAGGGAAATAGCAGGGCGCATGAAGAATGGGAGAGTGAAGGAGGGAGACGTGAGGGGAAGAAAAGAGAATGACCTGCAACGAGAAGTGAGAAAGCTGGAGAATAATGAATGGAAAGAGGCGATAAGAAGAGGAGAAAGAATGATGAGAATACGGAGGAGGGGGTGAGTGGTAGTAGATGGCAGGAGAGAGAGAGAGAGAGAGAGAGAGAGAGAGAGACAGACAGACAGACAGAGAGAGAGAGATAACAGGTGGAAGATGGGGAGAAAGAGATGAGGGGAGAGAAAGAAGTCGAATGATGAACTGAAAGAGATGGTATAAGAAGAGGCAAGAGCAAGTTAACAGTAAGGAAGAGGAAGTGAAAGGTAACCGATGGGCTTAAGAGAGAGAGAAAAAAAAAAAACTGAAAAACATTAGTAAGACGTATTGGAGAGCGAGAAAGAGAGACACAAGGCGAATGATGAATTTAAATATGTTGGTAGGAATGAAGGATGAAAGAAAATATGGGAGGAGGTGAATGATAATAGATGATAGAAGGAGAGAGAGAGAGAGAGAGAGAGAGAGAGAGAGAAGAAATACGGCAGAGAAGAGAAAAGTAGGAGAGAGAAGGAAGAGAGAAAAGGCAGACGAAAATATAGCAAAAATGAAAATACATAAACGAAGAAAAAGAAGGGTAAGAGTGACAGAGGAAGGAATGAGAGAGAAATAAAATAAAAGGTGACCGGATATGAGAGGAGAAAAGGAAGCTGTGATGGACGGAAGGAAGCGATAAGAAGACGAAGACAAGACGCGACAAAGATAAGAATACGGAGGAGAAGGGGAAGGTTAACAGATGGAGGAAGTAGAGAGTAATAAATTAGAGATAATGAGGAGAGGGAGAAGTAAGAGTGACCATAAAGGAGAGGAGAGAAAGACTGGGAATGATGAATGGAAAGAGGACATAAGAAGAGGCACGAGGAGGACGAGGATACGGAAGAAAAGGTGAATGGTAACAGCTGGAGAGAGAGAGAGAGAGAGAGAGAGAGAGAGAGAGAGATGAGAAAAAATTGAAGATAATGGCTGGTAAGAAACGATACCGGAAAGTAGAGGAAGAATATTGAGGGAAATATAAGGATACAGAAGAGAAGGAGAATGGCATGAGATGGAGGAAGGAGGGAGCAATAAATTAGGGATAATGAGGTGAGGGAGAGGCAAGTGAGACGATAAAGGAGACGAGAGAAAGAAATCGAATGACAGATGGCGAGAAACTCAGGAGACATGGAGAGAGAATGAGAAGACGAAAGAGAAGGGGAAAGGTAACAGATGGAGGAAGGAGAGGGGAAATAAATTAAAGGAAATGAGGAGGGGGTGGCGTGTGGAAGGGAAGGGAGGGGCGAATAGAAATGACAGGAGTGAAAAAAGGATAATAATGAAGGGAAATAGGCGACAGGGAGAATACATGCCAAGATAAAGATGAAGGAAAAAAGGTAACGTAACAAAAGAAAGTTTAAAATATTCAGAGAGAGAGAGAGAGAGAGAGAGAGAGAGTTAAAACTAGGGAGGGAAGGCGCTAACCAAACAAATGCGTAATCACAATTTCAATCTCAGTCGACCTCACGTGGGGTGGCCTGTTGGAGAGAGGGAGGGAGGATGGAGGGGGATTGGGGAGGAAGAGGGAGGAAGGGAGTAAGATAGGAAGAGGAAGAGGGAGGGAGGGAGAGATAGGAGAGGAAGAGGGAGGGAAGAGAGAGTGAGATGCAGGAGGAAGATAGTTGAGAAATGGTGGTGGTTGGAGGAGGAGAGATGGAAGGGAAGAGGAGGGAAAGAGGGATGGAAGTATGGGCAGGGGGGCGAGACTGAGAAGTAGGAGAAAGATAGAAGGGAGACTCGGAGGAGAAGGGAGGGGAAAGAAGAGAGAAGAGAATTGGATATAAGAGGAAGATGGAAGGGAGAACAAGAGAGTGGAGGAGGGGTGGAAGGAGAGAGGAGGGGGGGAGGAGGAGGTGAGAGGAGAAGGAAATAGAAGTGTTGGAAGTGGGGAGAGGGGAGGTAGGAGAAAATAGAATAGATAATAAGACAGAGGGGGAGACTGGAGGAGGAGAGGAAGAGAGAAGGAGATGGGGGAGAAAGAGGGGAGCGGAAAAAGAAGATAATAGGATTTAGGATGAAGAGGGGGAGACGGGAGGGTGGAAGAGAGAAGAGAGGGGAGGAAAAAGGGAGAGGAGTATGGAAAACTGAAGGAAGATAGAAGGGAAATGGCGGAGAGGCGGAAGGAGGGATATAGAGACTGAAAGAGGAGAAATGGAGAAAGACAGAGATGGGACTGGAGAGAGGATTATGGGTGGAGGGAGAAAGAAGGGGAGGTGGGAGGGATGTAGGGGTAAGTAAAGGGTAGGTGGAAGGGGGGAGACAGAGGGAGTAAGACGGTGGAGGGGAGAAAGGAAGAGACTGGGCTATAGAAGGAAAACAGAAGAAAGCAAGTAGGAGACGAGGAGGAGGGAGCGGGATGGAAGGAGGGAAGAGGGGAATAGGGAGGAAGACAGGGAGGGAAGAAAATATGAATTAGGTTACAGAGAGAGAAACAGGAGAAAGCAGGGAGAGTAAAGGGGGAGAAGAGAAGGAGGGAAGAGGATTTCAAAAAGAAGATAAGGGGCAGACTTTAGGGTGAAATGGAACGGGAAAAGAGGGGAGATGGGAGGGTGGAAAAGGGGGAGGTTAAAGATAAATGGAAAATAGGAGGAAGATATGGGAAAGCTTAATGAAGGAGGACTGAAATAGGAGGAAAGAAAAGGGGAGATGGGAGAAAGGACTGGAAAAAGAGGGTGGGAGGAAGCAGGGAGTTGAGAGAAGGAAGAGGGAGAAAGAGAAGAAAATGGGAGAGAAAGAAGAAGGCTGAATGGATGGAGGAGACAAGATGGGAAGGAAAAGAGAGCAAAGGAGAAGAAGAGGGAAGATGGAAGGGAGAAATAAGGTGAAACTGGCGAAGAGAAGAGGAGAACGGAAGAAGACAAGGGAGACGATGAAGGAGGAGGAAAGATGAGGGGGAAGAGGAGGTTAATTGAGGCAAGAAATAGCTAAGATTAGAGGAAGGGGAGATTGGAGGAAGGGAGAGACTGGAGAGAAGAAACGAGGGGATAAGAGAGACGACGGGGGAAGATAGGAAACGCAAAGAAATGTAAAGAGGATATGGAAGACGAAGAGAGGAGAGCGGGAGACGAAAAGAGCATTATGAGAAACGAAAAAAGGAGATACGGAATACTGAGAGGAAATATGATATGTTGAAATTGAAAAAATGAGACATGATGAGAGGAGTTATGAGAGACGATAAAAAACGCAAAGTGAGAGAGAGAGAGAGAGAGAGAGAGAGAGAGAGAGAGAGAGAGAGAGAGAGAGCGAAAAAAATTACAAACAAAACGAAAATAAATGGCGGAGGTACGGTAGTGTGTGTGTGTGTGTGTGTGTGTGTGTGTGTGTGTGTGTGTGTGTGTGTGTGTGTGTGTGTGTGTGTGTGTGTGTGTGTGCAGGGTAGGAGGGGTCGGAGGGGAGATGGAGGTATGAAGGACGAGCAGAATGGGGAGGGAATGAAGAAGAACTAGGAGGACTTATGGAGATGAGGCCCAGAGGAGACGAAATGTGAGGGGAGGGGAGGAGAGGAGAGGAATGGAGAGGTGGGGAGGGTTGGGGAGTGTGTAGAAGTGAAAATGGTGAGAAGTGGGAAGAAAGAAGTGAGTGGTGAGGCAGGGAACGGATAGAAAAGGGGGCCAGTGTGTAAGAACTATTGGGAATACGTCAGGTGAGAGGGCGAGTGGAAGAAAGTGCTTGTGAGAGCAAAATACACACACACACACACACACACACACACACACACACACACACACACACACACACACACACACACACACACACACACACACACACACGGATCTTGGGAGGGAGAGTGCAATAGAAGTGTGCCGTATGTTTTTGCCAGTACAGCCACCGCTACTGTTACAATATCACACCAGTCTGTTTGTCTGTATAATGACATAAAAGGGTCATAAAGAAAATTTTTTGCTTACTGGTATTTTTTATGGAGCCAAAGATGAAGTGGTTTAATGGTGAAGATACGTAAGAGGACAAGAAGCTGATAACGCAAAATATAAATTCTGCTCAGCATTTTATTAGACATTTGCGCTCTCCTTGTTCTTTCTGGTTCGGTGTATTTGACTCGACCGGTAATTGTGTTCCTGTGCTACGTGCTGCCACATCACAAGGCGTAGATTAGTTTGAATATTGTGCTACCGATGCCGAGAATTCTGACTGAAATAGGCTTAGCTACACCTTAGGAAAAATAATATAGACCTGCATAAGTTATCTTGTTATTCATATTATCGTTTTTGAACAATGATGTTAAGGTTTCACTATGTTGTTTTATGGAATGACGATAGACAGATACTAAAAGCTTCCATTTCCTGTTAAAGTGTTGATAAGTGTCATGTGATGATTATGGAAGTAGAGTTAAATCATGGCATATGTTATCATTATTCAGCTTGTTTTGTATTATTCTAGTTAAAAATAATGACTTTTTACTGACGTGGGAAAGATTTCGAAAGCCGATAGTACAGTATCCCAGTTGAATTTGTGTATTTACTCCATCCCGGCAAAACTTAGCTCATCAATGTTTCAGTGTGGTTTTCTGCACAACCACGAAAAATGCTGCCGTGTGTTTAATGCATTCAGGCCAGCCACTCCATTACAGCGTCGATACTGTTGTTTTAGCCTGGCTGGGGAAGAAGTCGGACGTGCTGAAATTTTCCGGACCGCGGCGCCCATTTGGGGAGGTCGGCAGCGTAACTTTTTAATTATGTTGATTAGTTCAGCTCTCTTCCTGCCCCGTCTCCCCGCCCTGCCCCCGCCCTGCCCCGCCCCTCTCATCCCACGCACCAACCCAACCTACCCCACCCCACTTCACCCCACTCCATTCCACTCCACTCAACCTTACTCTACCCTGCCCCACCGTACTCCACCCCACCGCACCCTACTCCACTCCACTCCATTCCACCCTATCCTACTCCACCCCACATCACCTCACCCTATACTCCACTTCATTCCACTCCACGCCACTCCACCCACGTATTCCCTCCACTCCTAAACCACGTGCCAAATTCTTTTCCACTGGTTTTGCTCACTCTGACTTACTTCGTCTGACCTATAAACCACTCCCCTTTCCTTCTTTCACACCACATTTCTCTTTTCTCTCATCCCCTTGCCTCTTTCCACTTGCTTGTTCTCCTATACATTCTCTCTCTCTTGTCAACTTCCCTTTCAAGATCGTCTTCACCTGACTCTCCATTCCCGCATTTGCATCTCTGTCTTCTTCCTCTTCGTATCTCTCATTTTTTACTACTCATCATCTCTTTCCTCGGTCAGCTTCTACTCTCCACTCTCTTTCATTCATTTTTCTTGTCCTCTTTCCTTCCCCATCCCTTCATCTCCCCTTTCGTCAGATTTATGCTTTCTCCTTATCTTAACTACCCTCTTTTCTCTCACTCTTCCTTTCCTGCTCGTCATCTACTTCCTGGGTCAAGTTCCGCCTTCCTCTTCCCTTTCATTGCCTCTCCCTCTCTTCTTTCCTTCCTTTTGCCATCCCTTCATCCTCCCTTTTATTTAGATGTTTATTTTCCCCTGTCATCATTGTCTTCCTTTCAGTCGATCAAGCTCTACCCTCATCTTCACTTTCATTTCATTTCCATCTCATCTTTCCCTCATCTCTCCTTTCGTTTAGAGTTATGGTTTCCCCTTCCACACCTCCCCGTCTTTCCTATCACTCTTCCTTACCCTTACCCTCTCCTGTTTCCTTCCCTTCTTCATCCCCCCTTCCGTTTAGATTTATGCTTTCCCCCTCCGCCCCTCCCCTCTCTCTCCTGACCTTCCCTCACCTCCGCCGCACATCTTCCCTACATTCCTACTTTCCCTCGTCTCCTAAACTCTCACTACCCCTCTTATCTCAGCCACACTACGACGCTCCCGCCTTCCCTTCATTCCACCCTGTTTAGTCCTTATCAGAAAACACGGTAATCTTTCCTCCTTTTAACTGCAGGATATTTTATCGGTGAGTCTGGGTGGGAAAGAGTGGAGAGTTGGAGAGAGTTGAGAAGTGTGTGTGTGTGTGTGTGTGTGTGTGTGTGTGTGTGTGTGTGTGTGTGTGTGTGTGTGTGTGTGTGTGTGTGTGAGAGAGAGAGAAGGGGACGGTAGTAGAGAAGGAAGAGAGGGAGAGGAGAGGAGAATGCAAGACAGAGGAGGAAGAATGAGACTGGTAGAGGATGGTAGGTGAAGGTGGAGGGGGTAGAAAGAACAGAAGGTGGGGGAAATAAATTAAATTTGTAGAACTAAGTGGCACATCCCGATCAAATAACCACGTCACTGATTAGTATACCATATGATGCCTTCATTTTACTTTAACCATACCTTCTCTGTTCGTCTTCCCTTTATCTTTCTTTCACCATTCCTCTTCCTCTCTCTTCCCGTTTCCCATCCACCTTCTTTTTTCCCCTTCCTTATCTCTTTCTTTAAGCATTCGTTCTTGTGACATCTCTTCCCGCTTCCATTCTTTTCCGGTTCTCCATTTACTTCTCTCCTTATTTATCATGTGGTCTTTGTTATACCGTGCCCGTAGACGAGTAGTTAAATTCTTTAGTGCAACAAGTTAACCCCTGGAGATAACCTCGTTCTGGGTTAACGGGTATTTTGTTATTCGCCTTTTTTGCTTTCTCCTGTTCTACTTTATTTTCTCTTCCGCTATTGCGTTATCGTTTTTCCATCCCCATCTTATTCCCCCTGCTTCCACGTACACATCCGTATCCCTTGTTATTATTTCGCTTCACTAAGTCTTCTTCGGCTGTTTCACTTTCCTTCATTTCCCTTCCCTTCTGTTCCCTTCCCTTCTGTTCCCTTCCCTTCCCTTCTGTTCCCTTCCCTTCCCTTCTGTTCCCTTCCCTTCCCTTCCCTTCCCTTCCCTTCCCTTCCCTTCCGTTTCTTCCCTTCCCTTCTCCCTCCACACGCTTCGCCTTAGGCTTTGTTGAAAGGAGCCACATTTTAAGCTCTATAAATAATGTTAGAGGAAGGGTGCGGAATAAACATATGAAAAAGATGCGGGTAAAAATCTTTGTTGGGAATGAGGTGAAGTAAATTTTGTAAGGATGTAGCGTGTGAGGTGGTGAGATTGGGAGGTAAGGTAGCGGGTAATTCTGTGGGTGTGCATGGGAGGAGTAAAATAATTCTGTGGGTGTGCAGGGGAGGAGTAAAATAATTCTGTGGGTGTGCGTGGGAGGAGTGAAATAATTCTGTGGGTGTCCATGAGAGGAGTAAAATCATTCCGCGGGCGTGCATGGGAGGAGTAAAATCAATCTGTGGGCATGCATGGGAGGAGCAATATAATTCTTTGGTGAGTAATGTGCTGGGCTGTGATTCTCTTGAGGTAGGGTGAAGGTACAAGTTGTGTTTATTGTAGTGGTCGTATTCTCGTGGCATTTGGAGGCTCGATAGCACTTCTTTAGTGGTTTATGTTTGCGTAGGACACTTTAATAATCTCGGGTAGACTTTATATATTTTTGTGTAATTATTTAATACTTTGTGATATAGAACTTGGAAGACTGACGGATCTGATGCCGACATAGCTGGTAAGGAAGATGTAGAAAATCCTTATCTTATGAAAATACAGCTCTAGGAGGCAAAACAGGGAGTATTTGAGGTGCGACGAGGGTTAGTGGTAAGATTGAGCGTGTGTTACAGGTGAGGTAGAGATTAGAGCTGGTGATGGTGTGAGGTATGAGGAATTGAGCTGGAGCTGGGGAATCTGTTGAGGTGCGAAAATGTGGAGATGGTTTTCCAGCCCTAAAGTGCCTCGGGAACCACAGTGATGAAGATGGATGGTTGGGGGAAGGAGGGGGACGGGATACCTGGAGGGGAAGAAGGGGAGGTAGGAAGCCTGAAGAGGAAGTCAGGATAAGTGAAGGGGAAGGAGGGTGAGTCCCACTGGCTGGAGGGAGTAAGTATTACGGATTAAGTGTCCGGAAGGGGATGAAGGGGAAGGTAGGAGGGGGGAAGCAGGATGGTTGGAGAATGAAGCGAGTGTGGGTATTACGTCACCTGTGGCCGCGGGCTAGTTGGAGTCTGGCATCAAAGCTATCTTCATTAACCTCTTCGGCAGGATAATGACTTTATTACTCTGTTAAGGTTACCACCAAAGGATCGTTTACTGCTGACGAGGGACCCCTTGGACTTAAAAGGTTCAGCTCTCAGGTGTATGATATTGCGGTGTATGACCAGGAATCGATATGTGCAACAACAAACACTGAAGTTATTTGTGTATCCCGTTGATTGAGGCAAAGTCCGGTGTCTCGGTGGTGTTGCAATCGCCCCACGATCTTTGTTTTCTGAGTGTAGGGTTCGAAACCTAAGTAATGATAAACGTTAGGGTGCTGACAGTATGTCCTATCATATGCTTGCATAAGTTCCCATCCTGTTGGTTCATAGCGACGGCATTGGCAGTCCAACACACAAACATAGCATGTTCAGCATCTACATAGACTGCGTACACTACAAATACCCCTTCTCCTTTCCTATTTCGACAGCATAGGGTACGACTCTCCATACCTCCTTTTAATACAGTAATTTTTCTCTTGTTTACATTAATTTGTGTATTATACATTTTACACACATTTCCTGATTAGTTTACCAGACTCGGTAGCTTTCAGTCTTCACATAATGTTAGTACATTTTAGGAAACATACTCAGCTTCCTGTTATTACTTTCTTCAGAGCCGATACCCTAATTCCCATGTGCTACTAATTTTCACCTCTTTCAATATACTCCATCCAGCAGCCTTGGTGATAATACACAGCTCTGTTATAATCCTTCATTAAGGTGTGAACCTCTTACACAACACGTCATCGATCCTTATAGCTTGTTTTGCTGTGTCGTACGTTATTGTAGGATGTCTGTCTATGTGTCTATTCATCTGTCTGTCTACCTGTTTGTCTGTCTATTAGTCCATCTGTCTATCTTTGTTCTAAACCCTTTCTTGTTGAGAACATTCCAGAAGAACATGGCGCTTGACTCCTGATTTATAAAGCATCACCTTGCCGTCTATGCTGTACATCTTTGAATCAGACAACCGCGTATGTTAAGCCACAACGAAACCAAGAGTGTGTAATATTGCAATTCCTTATTTTAAAGAGTTAATAATAGACTCTTGAAAGGTGTTTGTTTATTTCTAACTCTCAGAAGGGAGCACAGTTTTTATTTATTTTTTTTAACATATCTTAGACTGACTGAAAAGTAATGAATTAGCAAGACAGCAGACACGTAGGGCGGTATTCTAGTATTGTGAAGCATCTTACTAACACCTCTTCCTTAGCGATTTATTTTTTATTCTTCTCCGTTACTTTATTCTTGTGTGCGATATTGAAGAGACCCAAGAAGCAAACCAGGGGATATGAATGAGTAGTTTGGAAAATAAATCGATATGGAAAAGATGTTAAGGAGCCTCCATACCCAACGAGAATACGGTCCGTAGAGTTGAAGTGCCACAGAGAACGCCTTCTTCCCTTCCCCTTCTCATCCCCCCCAAGTTGCCTCCTCCTCAGAACTTTCCTCCCCTCTGGATCTCTACCCCTTCCCACACATTGTCTTCCCTCCCCTCTGGATCGGTCCCCCTCCCATTCATTGTCTTCCCTACCCACTGGATCTCTCCCCCTCCCACACATTGTCTACCCTCCCCACTGGATCTCTCTCCCTCCCTCCACGCATTGTCTTCCCTCCCCACTGGATCTCTCCCCCTTCCACGCATTGTCTTCCCTCCCCACTGGATCTCTCCCCCTCCCACAGACTGTCTTCCCTCCCCTCTGGATCTCTCCCCCTCCCACACATTGTCTTCCCTCCCCTAAGGATTCCCCCTCCCCCGCCCCAAGAACTCCTGTAATGAAGTAACCTCTCCTCCCCAGTCCTCACGTCCCTCAGTGGCTTCTCACAAGGAACTCACAGCTAACTACCCGCCTCTTAATGGCTCGTCGTAATTTTCCCCAGGCATGACCTTAGGGATCATTAAAGTTATCCATGTCGTCTAAATAAGCTTGAATATGTGCTTTAGTTTTAGTCCCAGGTTTATGTTTTCTTTTACCACATATTTCCTCCAAAGAATTTTACGTCGAATTATGGGTTAGCAGTGTCGAATGTTGAGGTCTATTTGTGTGTGGAATATTTGTAGTACCTTCCGGGCTTATTTCTTCATTCACCTATATCTGTCTATCAGTCTGTCTATCTGTCTGTGCCTGTCTGTATGATTTTATGCACATATGTATGTATCTATCCATCTATCTATCTTTCTGTTAATTTTTTATTGTAAGCCACCTATTTATTTATTTATTAAGCAGTATCCAAATACAGTAGATCCACCATTTTGATGACTACAGCATCGAATTATTCCCTTTAAATAATTAGGTACCCTTCAGGAGCCTAACCAGGAATTTCCACACACCTAAACATTTTCCACCGTCCTCGGAGCCTCACTCAGTATCCTCCTACGACTCGTATTTTCAGGCAGGGTGGAGGCTGTGAGTGGCGGGTGGGAGTGGGGGGAGTGGAGTAAAGGAAGGGGGAGGAGGGGAGGCGGGTGGGGGAGGGAGTGGGGCTTGTGGGTTGGGGTAGGGGGTCCTCTGATGGGGTTATCAAGGGGGAGGCGGACGGCTGTGGGGTATTTATAAACCTTACGACCTGCTTCCTGCCCCCTTCAGAACCCTGCCCGCCCCTCCCCTTAACTCGAGGAGGGTCTGAGAGGAGCAGGCGGAGGAGGAGGAGGAGGAGGAAGTGGAGGAGGAGGAGAAGAAGGAGTAAGGAGGAAAGTGAGTGCCAAGGGGAAAAACGAGGCGGAAAAGATGGTAGAATGACTAAAAGATAAGAGAGGAAAATATCTGGGGCGGAAAATTTGAGCTTGATATAAAGAGAAGAAAATGTCTTAGGGTGGAAGTGATTAAACTGATGTAAATAACGATGATGAAGGTTACGTGGTTAACGAGAAATTTATACATCGACGATCTGAAATGGATAACACTGAAAATAATGGATTGACTATTAGAGAGAAGAAAATTTAGCTAATATTATGAACGCATAATACAGGGTGTAATGATTTCATGTTTACTAGTAACTGCCTGGTACCTAACTGATAATAATTCACCTAATATTACTTAAGCTGAACAGATATTATTTAAAATGAACGGATATTCCTTTTCTTCTGTATTTGTCGCCTTAAACTTAGTGCAACAAGGAAGGGAACTCCAGGAGATAGAAAGCCAGTAAAGTGATGCTTGATTTTTATATAGGAAAAAGTTAGCTAGGAGAGTTTTAACCTAGCTGGAGCACAAAGGGATGGCCGAGGAATAAGGGTCTGGGAAAGGGGAGATAGAGAGGGCGGAGGGGCGTAAATTAGAGAAATACAGGGAGCAAGATAAGAACAAAGAGCTGGTTCGTTAAGGAGATAAAGACAGTGAGAGAGGGAATACAGAGAGGGAGGAAGGAAGGAAGGAAGGACGAGAGAATAAACCAGGAAAGTGAGAAAATTATGAAGTGAGAGAAGGGAAGAGAATGAGAGGAGAAGGAAGGGGATGAAACAAAAGGAAGAATAATGTTAGGCGGAAAATGGAGAGAAAGTAGGCGCAAATCAGAATGAAGGAAAGTGAAGGAAGAGAGAGAGAGAACTAAAGGAGTGGAGAAGGGGAAGACAAAGGAGAGGATAAGTTTGGAAGGAAGACAAGTGAAGATTCATACAAGCTGAGAGAGAGAGAGAGAGAGAGAGAGAGAGACTGGTAAATAAACAAGGGGGGGGGGTGTCTAGAAAAACATCCCAAGAGAGAAGAGTGAGAAGGAAAAAGTGTGTAATAAAAATAGGACTAGGGGCAAGTTCATAAAGTAAGAAGTAGACAGGGAGTTAATTGAATGTTGATAGGAAGAGTCTGGGCCATTGGGGGGAGGGGGGAGTTTTACCTAGAGGGAAGGGGAGGAGAGGAGACAGCTTTTAGGGGTTGAGGGAGCTGGGAGAGAGGAGGAAGAGAAAGAGGGAGACATCTTGAAGGGGCCAGAAAGGGGAGAAAAATTGGAGGGAGAAGAAGAATATGTCAAAGTTTGGGAGGAAGGAGAAGACTTGTAAGGATCGGTTGTAAGAAGGATATCTTGTTTTATTCAGGGGATAGGAGAGGGGAGGCATCTATAGTGGTGGGAATGGAAATCAAGAGGGATGCCCTGTAGGGAGGTAGAAGGAACTGAAGGCGTTGCGGTGGGAGTGAAGGGGGGAAGGAGGGTACGTCTTGTAGAAGTTGGGGAAGGAGGGGAAGAAACATGTGTGGGAGTTAAGAGAAGACGTCTTGTACGGGGAAGGAAAGAAGTCGTGGTGGGGTGAAAGGGAAGGGGAGACGTGTTGAAGGGGTCTTGGAGAAGGTAATGAACTGATACGAGAGAAATGGTAGTAAATGTAAGAGGAAGGAGATTTATGGTGGTCAGGGATGCTGTAATGATTAGGAGGGGGGAGATGGAGGAAGGCAGGCAGAGAGAGAGAGAGAGAGAGAGAGAGAGAGAGAGAGAGAGAGAGAGGGAAATAAGCGAAGGAGTGGAAAAGGAGAGAGAGTGAAAATAACACGAAGAGAAGTGGGAGACCAGATAACATCAAGGAGAAGTGAGTGAGAGAAAACAATATCAGAGAGAGAGAGAGTGAGAGAGAGAGAGAGAGAGAAATAAGTAAAGGAGTGGAAAGGGAGTGAGAGTGAAAATAACACGAAGAGAGGGAGAGCAGATAACATCAAGTACAGTAGACGTGAGTAAGAGAAAACAATATCAGAGAGAGAGAGTACATTACGAGTGAATTCAAGCCCACGAAAAAGCGAACCAGGTCAGAATGAAGACAATATAAAAAGTCTCCCGTGAAGTAATGCGAAGACAAAGGAAGACAAATTAAAAGCCAGAGAAAGCCACTATAACCCCCGTGCAACTTGCCACTGTAATATTATTTCCTCTTCAACTTTTGCAACACAAGTCTTTTAATGAATGTCCCTGCTTCTCACCCTCTTGCTCTTTATTATTTTTCTCCTTCTTCCCTTCTCCTTCCCACTCTGGTTGCACACTTTCTCTTCCTTCTTCTTCCCCCCTCTTCCTCGTCTTCTCCTTCTACTCCCCTTTGTCTGCCCCTTTTCCTCTTCCTTCTCCTATACCCCCTCATCTTCACTTGTTTCTGCTTTCTTTATTGCTGACTTTCTCCCTCCTCCTCCTCCTCCTCCTCCTCCTCCTTCTCCTCCTTTTCCCGCATCTTCATCCTTCACCCTCAGTTGCGTTCATTTGTTTCCTCTTTTATTCCGTCTCCCCTAACTCCCTTTCATCTCCAGACTTGCGTTTCTCCCACTGCCTCTGTCCATCTCCTTCCTTCCTTGCCTTCTCCTTCCTTCCTTGCCATGTCCTTCCTTCCATTCCATCTCCTTCCTTCCATTCCATCTCCTTCCTTCCCTGCCATCTCCTTCCTTCCTTGCCATCTTCTTCCTTCCATGTTTCGCCAGTGTCTTTTGTCTTCTCTCTAATTCTTGTTGTTCTCTCTCCTTGTGTGATCAGAATTTTACGTGTGGTATAGATGCTACTGTCTTGTATCTTGTTTTCATTATTTTGCATTTTTTTTTTTCTGTAGTTTGTCGTGTCTTGTTCCCATTGTTTTTCTGCCTTTTTATTTTTCCTTGATTTCTTGTTTTTTTCCTTCCCCATATAATTATTTCCTCGATTGGTTTCTTGTTTTCATTGTTTCATCCTAGTTTTAATGTTTTTCTTTTTTTTTTGTGATTTCCTCCGTTCTTTACCATGCTTATTATATTCTCTGCTTTGTTGTTTATTGATTGCAATGCATTTCTCCCTCGTGTTATTCTGTTTTGTTCTTTGCACTGTTCTTGTCTTTGTTAGTGTCTTTGTTGTCTGTCTTCATTTTCTTTTTTCTTTCACTTTTCACCACGACGTATTTTTTTCGATTGTTTGGTCTCTCTGAAAGTGAGTAATAGGCTGGTGATGGAAAGAATGAAAAAGATATACTTCATCGTCTTTTAATAGGTATTTTCTTCTCGTTTTTTCTCAATCACTCCTTTTTCTTGTCCTTATTCCTTTATTACTCTCCTCTCATTACTTAGTCTTTGTTTTTTCATAATTATTTCTCCGTGTCCTTGTCTTTATTCTTTTATTCTCGTCTTCTCATTACTTCCCCTGTCGTTTTTTCTCACTCGCTCTCTCTCTCTTCCGTCTTCTCGTCCTCTTCCCCCTCCTATTTTTTCTCATCGGACACTCCTTTTTTCACTTCATTGCCTCTCCTCCTTTCTCATGTCTTTATGTCCCTTCATGGACTTCTTCCTCTACTATTTTCACCTTCCCTGGCGCCTTTTATCTTTCTCTCCTGTCCGTCTCCACATTTTTACACCTCCTCATTATTTTCATCTGCTCCCTCTTAGACTCTGTTCGTTCGTCTTTTTTTTTTTTCCTTTTTCATTTTTCAGTCTTTCATTCTCCTTCCCGGCTGTTATTATTTTTTTTTAATATCTGTTCCCATCTTCATTTTTTTCCCCCTCTGTTTCTCCATTATTGTCTTCTTTGTCTCTATTTATTACCTTTCCTTCTTACTGTTTTTATTTCACATTTCGTCTGTTTCCACTCTTTTATTCATTTTTCTTTGCTCTAGCTGTTTTTTTTTTTTTTTTTTTCCAGATTACATTTCCTTTCCTTGCCGCCGGTTCTCCAACTCGTCAGTCTGAAGGTTGTTATTATTCTCATTAATTTTCACCCATCCACTTATGTTTTCTTGTGATCTTTTTCGTTTTCTTTGTTTCTCAGTTTCACCCTTCGTTCTCATTCTTTTGTGTTCTTGCCTTTGACTTCTTTCCTTGTGTTCTCGTTAGTGTTCCCTATTTATCATCTTTCTTCATTTTACTGCTCCTTAACCTCTCTTTCATGGCGACTTATTCATTGTAACTACTAACAATTTTGTGCTGCTTCACTAAGAACCTGTACATTTAAGGCCCATTAACTTTTTATTGTGTTGATAAATTACAGTTTTTTCTAATTACTCCCACACTATTTTATTAAGCCATAGAAAGTCCTCTCGTATTGGAGGGGTTGAAAGCATTCTTCATTACTCTTTAAGCTGGCGACTTAGTTTTTTATTTTATTCTTTATAGTGCCTGATAGTGTTTCCTTCTCTTTGCCTTCCTGATCGCTCCCCATCTTCTCTTTCCCGTCATGTCTGCTCCCCTCTCCTCTGCTCTTCTTTCCCTTCCTTTTTGCACCCTTTTCTCTTCTCCCCTTTCTCTCAGTTTCCACTCCCTCACCTGTTCTCTTTTCCTTCCTTTCTGCTGCCTCTCCTTTTCTCTTCAGTCCCTTCCTTCTCACTCCCTCTTCCCCTTCTTTTTCTTCCTTTCCGCTTCCTGTCTCTTACTCTTATGCTTCGTGTCCCATACACCTCATTACTCCTACTCCTTCCTTACTCTTCTTTGTTTTTTTCTCAGCGATTTTATTTTCCCTATCGCTTCATCTCCTCCTGTATCTTTCCCTTGACGTCCTTTCCTACTTGCGGCAATTTCTTTTCCTCAGTATTCCATCATCCTTCCCCATCTCTCACTTGCTCCTGTCCCTTACGTCTCTCACTTTTCATCCCTTACTTTCTTTTTCCAGATCTTTTTCCCTCTCCCTTACTCTCTTCTCGTATTCCTCTCTTTTGCTTAATCACCCGCCTCTCTCATACTTCTTTCTCGTATTCCTCTTTAATTTGCATGGCTGTCTTCCTTTCTGTTGCTCCATTTTCGTATTCCTCTTTGTTTTTGTGCAACCCTCCTCCTCTCTCTATTGCTCCTTTCTCGAATTTCTCTATCTTTTATGTAGTTATCTTCCCCTCTCTCACTCCTCTCTCTTTTACTCTCCTTTCTCTCTCACTCTTCCATCTTTCCTCCCCGCCCATCTTTCACACAGTGTTACTTTTCATGGACGCTTAGAGGTGCTTCTGTATAGTATATTTTTGTACCTATATTGAGTTTACCTTTTTCACCCCCCCCCCGGTCTCTCTCTCTCTCTCTCTCTCTCTCTCCTTCCCCCATTTCTTTATTTTTCGCCTCTTCTCTTATTTTGCTTTCTCCTTTATTGCTCTACCTGACCGAATCTTTACTGTTAATATATATTTTTTTCAGTTTCCATTTTGCCCGTGTGGTACCAGCATCATTTTATTTGGGCATTTTTCCCTTTTTTTCGTTATAATTTTCTTTTTCTTGGCATTTAATTCTTTGTTTATCCACTTGTCTTTGGTATTTTATTTATTTTGGTCGGTATTATCTGATTATTTCGGTGTTTCATTTATTTTCGTTCGTCGTATCATGTTCATCGTATTATAATTATTTGCGTTTTTATTATATTTTCATTTTCGTTGGTAGGATCTGCTTATTTTTCGTATTGTTGATTTATCGATGATAGTGTCTTATTTTACTTATGTATATAATTTTGTTGTGAGTTATTTCTTATTTTGGGTGCTGTCTTGTTTACTTATTTTTAATGATAATATCTTTTTAATTCTTTATATTTATTTACTTATGTTAGGTGGTGGAATCTTTTTTATTTTCGGCCTTGCTATTATTTGCCGTCGGTGGTGGGAAGCGTGTATGGAACTGAACGGAAACTATTGACGAGTATAAATTATACACTGAAGCAGTGCAAATGCATTTATCAAAGACGCATGGAGGAAGAGAATTATTTATCCCTTCGGCTGCGAAATCAGAACCTCCCCCCCTCCCCCTTGTTTTTATTGTGACAAAGTCAGACTTTTATGTACTTAAGAGAAATCTGTTGCAGCCTCCCCTCCTAAGAAAAAGTAAAGGGCAGTTAAAAAAAAGAGCTTAACTATTCGGGTGCGAAATTCAGGCGTTTAAACGTCAACCTGTTTTATTCATTTCGGAGAAATCCAGTGCGGGAATAAAAAAAAATCTCCATTAACTTTTTGTTGTGAACTAAAGAACTGTATTAGTTTGTTCGTTTATACAGACTCCAACATGTTTGCATACGTAGGCCTTGGTCACGTAATGACGAATCTTCACCCTGCTCAGTCTCTATCAGCCTCTCTGTTCAGTCCCTTTTTCCTGAGGTCACACTCTATGACCTCGTCCCAGGTTTTTTTTCCTCCGCTTCTCGTAAACGCCATACACTTTTATACAGCACCGAGAAACGTACAGTCAGAGGACCAAATCACTGGTAAGTGGTGGTTTTAGTGAGGAGTCATTAGTCTCTTCTGTATGAGATGTCTCCCCTAAGATGTATAAAATCGTCTGGTGGCAGCAAGAATGATGTAGGGCAGCCTCTTGGGACTGAAGGGGTTTATGGAAATTAATCCTAATCCCTGCAGTACAAGAGGTCTGTCGTAAGTTAAGCAGAAGCATCATGCAATAAGGAAAGTGAGGCACAGAAGGTGTCATCGTACTAAAGGGGTTGTTTTGCTGTGGTTGTGACCCCAGACTCATCTGGATGTGAACCCGGTGGACTGCAAGCTGAAATTGCACCTGTATAATCACCATCCTCCTGTCGGGAGATAGGGAGGGATTAGGGAAGTTTATATAACCAGAAAGCGGGGCTGTCCGGTTATATCAGTGCCACCGCGTGAAGGCGTCCCTCTCCAGCACCAGTGAAAGGGTTAAAATGCAGTTCGATATTCTGGTTATATTCAGGTTCATCAGTACTGTGATTTTTATTTATTTATTTATTTATTTTTTTAGTTTTATTCGTAACTGCTAGAGACATAGAATTTTAGACTTTTGATAGACTTCATTAACTCCTCCATTATTTTCTTATATTTCCTTTGAGCTGAATTTTACCGTCTGAATACCGCCATAATACGGTAAAAATGGCGTCCACGGGCTGAAGAGGTTAATGAGTCAGACAGTTTAGGTTATTCAGTTGGACGCTTCTGCCAGTAAGGGAACGTAGCCACTCTTTCACCCCGAAGTCGTCAGTTTTGGTTTATTTTTATTTTTGTTTTGCCCTGGTTCCTTATGGACGATTGTATCAGCTCAAGGACCTCCGTGACTTGGGATTCTCTCTCTCTCTCTCTCTCTCTCTCTCTCTCTCTCTCTCTCTCTCTCTCTCTCTCTCTCTCTCTCACATCTCCCCCTCTCCCCCTTCGCCCCTGGTCCTCTCCACATTCCTAACCATTGATTCATTTTTATTTCTAGTCCCCCTTTGCCTGGCGTCTCATGGCCAAGTATGGTGGACTCATAACGCTGCTGTAACCCTTTCTTCCTACCTATAGACAAAATTATCACTTCAGGGGAGACGCAGTAAAGAATTAGAAGGATAAATCTAACCTCATCCGTTCGAAAATTAACGAAAGATGCACGAAAGCACTGTCGATAGCAAGAATAAGGATGTTTAGAGGTCGTAGTGAAGGGGATGGAATTCGTAAAGTGTGCATGCTTGTGTGCCTCCGCTTTATTCGTGTGTTTTGTATATTTTCTTACTTGTAATTTTCTGCCGTGACCCTCCACTCCACAGCTGCTCTCACGCTGGCATTCCTCCATCAGTCATACTTCCCTCCTCTCTCCTTCCCTCCCCTCCCCTCCCCTCTTCCATCTTTCACTGCTGTTTCTCCTTCCCTCTCTTCCTTCTTCCTCCTCCTTGTTTCTTCCCTCTTCTCTCCCCCACGCCTTCGTCCCTCTCCCTCCTCTTCCTTTACTTTCCTCACCTTTTGAAGCTGTTTCCCCCTCCTTTCCTTTACCCTCAGTTGCTGTTTCTTCCTGCCTTTTCCCTCCTTTGTTTTGCTCCCTTCTCGTCTCTCTCTCTCTCTCTCTCTCTCTCTCTCTCTTCTCATTCCTTCCTCTTCCCACCCATTTCCTCATTTACTTTCCCTCTTCTTTCCTCTATCTTCTTCCGTCTACCTCAAGTTCCCTTTTCCTGCTATCATTAGTGGCATTCTTTCTCTCTCTCTCTCTCTCTCTCTCTCTCTCTCTCCATGTTCCTTGTTTTCAGACTTCCTCCTTGTTATTTTCCACTTTCCTCCTCCTCCTCACCTCTCGTTATCTCTCCTCTCGTTCCTCCATCGTTTCATCTTTGTGTCATGTCTGTCTGTCTGTCTCCGTCTGTCTGTCTGTCTGTCTGTCTGTCTGTCTGTCTGTCTGTCTGTCTCTCTCTCTCTCTCTCTCTCTCTCTCTCTCATTTGCCCCCTCGTCATTTCCCCCAAGTCTTTCTCTCAGCATCTTCCTCTTTCCTCACTTCATTTGGAGAGGAAATTGGGAGAGGTTTGTCTGAGGAGGGGCAAAGAAATGAGGTGAGGAGAAATAGCATGGAAGAAGGGAAAAGGAGAAAGGATAGTAGAGGAGGAGGAGGAAGAGGTGGAGGAGGAGGAGGAGGAGGAGGAGGAGGGGAAGGAGGAGGAGGAGGAAGAGGAGGATGATTAGAAAGAGTCTATGAAGAAGAGGCGAAGAAGAGGAAGGAATAAATAAGGAGGAGGTGAAGCCAGGATGAAATTACTCGTATGGGACAGGAAAGGGGAAGGGGAAGGAGAAAAAGGAAAGGTATGGAAATTCGTAGACGAAGCTGAGAAGAAGAAAAGAGAATTAAGAGGAAAGGCTAAAGGAGGTGGAGATAAGGGTCGTGAAGAAAGGCTAGAAAGAGAGAGAGAGAGAGAGTAGAAACATTGAAGAAGTAGAGGGGAAGAATAAAGGGAAAGTGGACGCTGTGATGAAGAAAGGAATATTTGAAGAAAAGAGATGCTAAAAAAGGAGGAGACGACAAAGATGAAAACATGAAGAAAGTAAGAGGAGAGGATTAAGTTTGGAGAAGCGAGGAACAAACAGGAAAAGGGCGAACAGAGAGGTAGAATAGGAAAAATGAGAGAGAAAGTGAAGGAACCGTTAATGGAGGAGAAGGGAATATGAGAAAAGAGAAATGAGATGGAAAAAACAAAAAGAAAGGAGCCGGGAAGAAGAAAGAAGAAACAGATGTTGGGTTGAGGAATCAAGACAGAGATGAAAGTAAACAAACGTGGAATATACGAACCCATGGACGAAAAAGGAGAAGAAGAGGAGAGGAGGAAGGAAAAGAAGAAGAAAAAGAAGAGGAGGACGAGGAGGAAGAAGAAGAAAAAAGCAGAAGAAGAAGAAGTATAAGAAGGAGAAGAAAGAAGAGTAGTGGAGGGGAAAGGAAGGAATGAGAAAAAGGAGGCTAGGATAAGAGAGACCAGCGAGAGGAAGACTAAAAATGGGATAACTTTAGCTATGGATAGTGAAGAAAGGGAGGAAGGAAGGAAGGATAGAAAGAAAGAAAGAATGAAGGAAGGAAGAAAAGAAAGAAGAAATGAAAGAAAGTAAAAATAAAGGAAGGAAGGTAGGAGAGAAGGAAGTAGGAGATGGGAGAGGAGGAAGAACAATGCTGGGGTATACAGGTATTGAATCGTGGAAAATGAAGAACAGAACACACACACACACACACACAGAGAGAGAGAGAGAGAGAGAGAGAGAGAGAGAGAGAGAGAGAGAGAGGTAAAGGAACTTGGAAACAGAAAACAGCGTCTAAAAATGATGAAATTAGGTCATGTAAGAATTTGGGTTACCTGAGTGAAAGTTGGCGGAAAATCGAGAAGGACGAAGGAAGAGGAAAGTGTAAAAGTATGAGCGAGGAGAGGAGGAAAGAGAGGAAGGAGGGAGGGAGAGAAAAAATGTGAGGAAAAGAGTGGAGAGAGGAAATTGAAGCCGGTGAGAGAGAGGGGAAAAAGAGGAGAAAGAAAATATACTGGAAAGGAGAGAAACGAGATCAGGGAGGGAGGGGGAATAAACAAGTTAGAGTGGGAGGGAGGGAGGTAGGATAAGTCGAGAGAGAGAGAGAGAGAGAGAGAGAGAGAGAGAGAGAGAGGGGATCTAATTAAGAACAAAAAGAACGAAGTGAACAGAAAGACGGAGGGACGAGTCAAGGTAGCAGAGAAGAGAGACAGGATATACTTGTATACTGTATGAGAATAAACAGGAAAAGAGAAAGAATAGAGAGAGAGGGAGAGAGAGAAAGAAAGAAAATTTATGAGAACAAGAGAAAAAGAGAAAGAGGGATGGAGGGACATATCAGGGAAGCAGGGAATGAAAGATCATGTATGAGAACAAGCAAAGGGAGAAAATAAGAGAAAGGAGGTAGAGGATGTATGATAACAAGAGGAAAGAAGGAAGTACGTGTTGGAGAGAAGACGATGAGATGAGAATATCCAGAAAGTAGAATATATATATATATATATATATATATATATATATGTCATATACTATGACACTGTGTATTTGAAAATAAGCGAGAAAAAGGAAAAGAAAAGTAAGGTAAGAGGCTGGAAGGAATGTATGCTAGGAAAAGAGTAAGCGGGGGATAGAAGGAAAGAGGGAGACAGTGACAGGATGTACGAGTATTGGGACAAGAGAGGAGAAGAAAATAAGGGAAAGAGTAGAGGGAGGAGGAGCAAAATAACAAGAAAGAGCTGAACACGAAGCGAAGAGAGAAAGAGGGAGGGAGGGAGAATGGAGAGGATATTTGAAAGGAAAGGAAGTGGAGAAAAGAAGGGAAGATGTGTATGAGAGAGAAGCCTGAAGGTTAATTTCCTGGGCCGCCTGCAGGAGTGGGGAGGCAAGGTGGTGAGGGTCGGGGAAGTTATCTGTGTCTTGTGCCCTTGTCGGAAGTGGCATTCATACGCCTCTCTTCGTCTTCTCCTTTTCTTTGTGGCATCTTGTCCTCCTTTCTTGTCTTCCGTGAGTCTCCTTTTGATTTCCAGTCTTCTGCTTCTCTCTTTCAGTCTCCTTTTCCTGCTTTCCCTACTCATCGTCATGTTTGTTATTGTTTTTTCATTCTGCTTCCGTCTTCCGGTCTCCTTTTAATGTCTTTCTTACCCCGCGCTGTTTTGTAGTACTTTCTGTTCTATTTTCCTTTATTTAGTCTCGTTCCCCTTCTCTTCTTCCTAACCTATCTTCCTCTGACTGCTCTTGCTTTCTTGTGTCATACATTCTTTTCGTTATCACCTCATCCTATCTCGCCTTCCTTACCGATTGTCTTCTGTCTTTTCATGATTTCTCTTCTCCTACTTTCGTCTCTCCCTTTCCTTTTCTTATTGTCTTGTTCACCTCCCATGTCGTCCTTACCTGTCGTCCTTTGGGTCTTCTCTTATACTCTGTTTTCCTACTTCCCACTTCAGGTTTCTTCTTTCGTGTCTCGTCTACTCTTCTTATTCATACCTTTATCTGTTTCCTCATTGTTTCTGTTCTACTCACTCTTATGGTCTCATTTTCATAGCTCGTCGTCCTTATCTCTCGCCATCTTCGTCTCTCGTCGTCCTTATTTCTCGTCATTTTCCTATCTCGTCGTCCTTCTCTCTTGTCCTTAGTCTTCTATCGTTTTATGTCTTACTACCTACTTTCAGTCTTCGCTTCTTGGTGTCGTACAGTCGTCTCTTCGTCCTATCCACCCATTTGTCTGCTTAATGATTTCTCGTCCCTAACATTCCTCTTTCATTCTTTTCTGTCTTATCGTCCTTCATATCCTAAAGATTTTCATCCAACTTCCTTCTTTTGATCTCTTCATACTGACGTCTTGCGCTCGTGTCTCTCTTCCTTATCTGTCGTTTGTGTCCTTTTTCATGTATTTTTCTCTCCCAGTCTCCCTTTTCTGCCTCGCCTTTCTTACGTATTGCCCTCCCTCCTAAAGATTGCTGTCCTTGTACCTCCCTCCTTCAGTCACCTTTCCTTGGTGTCTTTGGACTGTATTCATGTGATCTAAGGAAAGCTTGTAGCACCTTTTCCAAATTATCTGATTTTGCATATTACCACACTGTTTTTTTTTTTCTTTTTATATTAATAGCTTCTTGATTCTGATATGAACTGCACACATACTAGAAATTTTTCTCTTCAGTACGACGACTTTTTTATTCTTCCCATCTCCAGACAGTTTTATGTAACTAGGGACAGCCTCCATTTACAGTTAGGGTACTAAAGGCTCCCTTACGTTGACAGAAATGACTGAGCAGTAAAAGGGTGAAATAATTTAGACGTTATCGTAGTAAAAAGGTTAACGGGCCATGTACGAATATAAATGAATAAATGAGTAAAATAAAGAAAAGATGCTTCGAAGTTTCCTGTGCTGAGGAGGAGAATGCCTGTTTTCCCCTGTGTAACTATCATACAGCTTCTTTCCTCTTCCAATCCCTTTCAAATCAGTTAGAGTGCTGGAAAGGGTGTCGAAAGTTGTCTACGCCTTCTACGCTACACGTATCGAAACTGGCGATCAAAAGGGCCATCGTCTTGACATCTTAGAGTACTTTTTCCATCTTCTACCCATATTTTCCTCCTTCGCTTTTTCTTATGAACTCTTTCTCATCCAGCGCTGTTATCTTTTTCCCCGCCTTCTTCTTGTTCCATGTCTTCCTTCCATCTTTAACTTCTTCCCCTGTTTCTCTTGTCCTATCATCGGTTCATCATTTTTAATTTCTCTTACGAGTTCCCCTTTTTCGGCTTAGTTCGTATCTTTTTATTTCCTGCTTCTCATATCCCGTATTCCACTCATTGTTTTTCAGTTACCGTTTTCGTACATCTTCCAACTTCCTCTCTCCTCACTTTTCTTACGGGTCCTCATTTCTGTCTTTCAGTCTTTTCCGTTTCAATTTACGAGTCTTTCCTAACCTCTGCGTCCCCCCCCCCTTTTATTTATACGGGGTCATATCTATCTTCCAGTCTCCTCTTTTCTTCCGTTTCCTTCTTCTTAACGTGTTTCCTTTCCCACCCTTCGACTTTTGATTTTCGTTTCCTTTTTCTTATAAATCTTCTTTCCCAGATTCCACATTTTCCCATTTTCCTTTTACGAGTCTTTTTTCCATCTTCCACTGTTTATATAAATATATATATATATATATATATATATATATATATATATATATATATATATATATATATATATATATCTTTCGAATTTTCTTAAACATTGATACTTTCTTATGAGTATCCTTCAGTGACCTCTTTTCGCTCCTTTAAGCTGCCTATCACCCCACTCAATTTTTTCCCTCCTTAAGTTTTTCATACGAACCTCTTCTCATCTACCTTTTTCGTGTCGCATCTTTTTTCTTACCGGTCTTTTTTTTTTTTTTTCGCCTCTTCCACCATTTCGGGAAGGAGGTTGGAAAGTTCTCTGACGTGTACCCTTGTAGAAGCTGACAGTCATAGGGCTTTCTACCGTCCTTCCCTCCCTTTGACTCTTACACTCATCTTTTTACCTATTCATAACATTTTTTGACCCCCCCCTTTTTTTTTTTTTTTCATTTTTAAGCTCTCCCCCATATTATGACATCCAATATTCTTTGATCACCGTCCTCTGCCTCTTCTCTCCCTTCCCTTTATCCTGTGGCACCTACACTTTTCTTTTTTTTACCCTTATTTATAGTTTTTTTTTCTTGTTCGTTGTCTTTTCCTCTAATATCCTTTAATTTCCCCAAGGCTTAATTATTCTCTCTTATTCTCTCATCTTCTGTTTCTGCATCTTCCTCATTTTCCTCTTACTGTGACGTATGGATTCCTCTTTTCCTCTATTCATAGCCTTTTTTTTTTCTTCTTAGTTTTCCCGTACATGCTTTCATCATCGTCCTCGCCTTCTCCCTTCCCTCCCTGTTTCCTCTCACATACACTTTCATTTATACCTGTTTATAATATTATCATACCGTTTTTCCCCTTCATTGAGTTTCAATATCCCTTGTAGAGACATCATAGACTTGTGCTTCTGTCCTTTCCCCTTCTCTTTGTTACTCTTTTCCTTTACAGCATTCACGGACTTTTATTGGTAATTTTTCTAACACTCTTATTCTTTCTTTCGTCGCTCTGTAATTCTTCCTTCCTCGCCTGCTTCTTTGACCAGTCCTCTTTTAACTGTTCTTACCCTTCTCTCTTTCGTCTTTTTTCAATTTCTGCTTAATTTTTCTGCTATGTTTTTGCTTCATCTGCTTGTTCTGCATCCTTCTCACTTTGTCGCTTCACTACTTTTATTTTCATGTTCATAGCCTTACTCTCCCCCTTCTCATTTTTCTTTCTTGCACTACGGTATTGATCGTTTTCTTACATTCTTTTATCATCGTCATCTTTCTTCTTTCTTTTGCTCTCTTTGACGCATGAACTCACATTTTATCTTTTCATAAAACCTTGAGAGAGAGAGCGAGAGAGAGGATTGTGTGTGTGTGTGTGTGTGTGTGTGTGTGTGTGTGTGTGTGTGTGTGTGTGTGTGTGTGTGTGTGTGTGTGTGTGTGTTTCAGTTTTAATCTTTTCTCATGTTCTTCAGTTTCATATTCTTTCACATTCGTCCTTAGCATTTTCCATCCTTTTGTCTCTTGATTTTTCGGTCTGTTTCCCATTCATAGCCATCTTTTCTGTTTGCATTTTTCTTCCACTCTTAATTCTTAGTCGTTTACCTGTTCTGTATTTCATCTTCGACCTCTGCTTCTCCCTTCCTTTCGTCTCTGTTTGGAGCGTACACCTCACGTTTTCTCTGTTACTGACTTTTTCTCTTTTATTTTATCCATGTCTTTATCCTTTTTCTTACATTCTTTCCATTTCCTCATCATTCTGTGTGCCTTCTTTCCTTTCTTTCCTCTTCTGGAGCTTCCATTTATTCCTCCTTTCCATCCTTAACCTTTTCATCCCTTCAATCGTACTATTCCTCATTTCAGTCAATCTCATTTTCTTTACTTATATCCCTTTCTTCTTCCTTCTGTTCCTCTCCCTTTGATGTTGATACTCATTACTCTTTCCCCTCCCTTCCCCTTATTTTTTCCCCAGTTTCAAATCAGACTCATACTGTCCTCATCGTTTCCTTTTTCCCTGGCGCATGCACTCCTATTTTCTCCCCCCGTCTAATCATTTACCTTAGTTACTCCATACTCGTCCCTCCCACTGTTTGTCATCTACACTCCTTGGTTTCCCCTGTTCATAACCTTTTCCCCTATTTATTATTATTTTTTCCTTTGTTTTCCTCGTAGTCATCATCATCCTTTGCTGTTTTTCCCTTTCCTATCCTCGTGACACAACCACGTACGTAATCACTTTGAAATGTGTAGGAACCTGCTAGTCGAATGAAGAATGTAGAGGTGAACGCCGACGAGAGAGCGCTGAAAGTGAGAGTATTTTTTATTTTTGTAGTTCCTAATATTTTGTCTAACATCGTTCCCCAAATTTGGATGATCATTACATCCCCCCTTTTCCTGTTTTACCCAAACCATGCTGTATTTTTCTATGTTTTTTTTCCATCCATTAATCATCATTCTTTTTATGTTCTATCGGCATTGTCCTTCGCAGAAGAACGTCTCTTTTTTTTCCTGTCCTTTGCTTATACTCACCCTTTTTTTCTTTATTCTTCGTCGTTTCCTCCCTTCTTATCTTTTCCTCTTCTTACTATTAAATCTTTATCTATATCTTCTTGTACGTTATCGATGCAAAATGTTGATATTTAAAAGGTATATATGGAACAGAAGAAAATATTAAGGTGTAATAATGGTTGTGGTGTTAGGTAATGGCAGTTATGAAAAACCAAGTATGGTGCAATGTCCTGCGGGCGAGATGGACAAGCCCTCACGCAGATGCAGACACCGACGAGTTACCTCACAGTCGTTTACCATCCCTATATTATTACACAAGCCCTAACTAACTGTGATACTCCTAACAAGTAATTACACCTTGCCTAGTGTTATAACATCAACAAGTATAACCTAATCATGCCTTCAGGATCCTTATTTATATATTAATTATCTAACGCAAATATTACAATCTGTCAACTGCGGGTGTGGGGGGAGTGGGGACTGGGGAAGAGCCGGCAGATTATGCGGTGCTGTCTGGGTAGTAAGTGCGTCTCCTTTTCCTCTCTCTCTTGACACGTCGTATAATTGACTTAACTGTGGCATTATTACGGTAACTGATTTACTACGTTTATTTTGCTTTTACTGATGTAACTGTGTACATATTACTGGATTTGCTGCGGTCACTTGGCGTGTGTATGTACGTTGTTGAAGTGAAGTGCTGGAGGACCTCGCGACGCTGGTGACGCCTGGAGTGAGAGGTAAGCGTGCTCCAATTTGGTATCATATTATGAACCCAACGTAACAGCTTCTGCTATTGAGTATGGTTATTATATACATTATATCCATATCAATCTTTTTTTTTTCCCTGATGCAGTTTTTTCCTCATCCTTTAATTTCTTACCGTATAAGTTTTCAAAAATTTCGAAGAAAAACTAAAGTTTTATGTGTACATTTACCTTGAGCATGGTGATGTATTTTGCATATCGTCCTCATCATTATCATATTTGCACAGTTGACCTTGTGTTTTCTTGTATGTATGTTACACGTATATATCGGACGTTGATAATCAAGGAAATAACAACGTACCTTATTCAGTACAGAAGATGTGTTCGGTAGACCCCGTAGTCTCTATAACCCTGCTGCCCCTGTTACCGCCACGTGGCCGACTCCCATGCGCACTGTACCTCCTCTGCCAACCCTGTTCACCCCGGAAAAGTCACACCTGTAGGCTTTCTCCGCAGTTTGCCAAGCAGGGAGGTCTAGGTTATGGTTATTTAGAGTCAATATAGTAATCACAATTAGCATGGGGGGAAGAAGACTTAGAGTAGCCATTGATTGATTGCCGTGGGTGGGATGTGTTTTTTACAAGAAGACGAGACGTTGGAAGAGGCTGTATTCCCCTCCTTGTCCTTCCTGCACACACACACACACACACACACACACACACTATTTGCGACAGGGAATTGATAGTACCGTAAGTTTATTTGTGAATCAACGTAATGGTCCGGGTCAGATGCATTCCTCGACTTTCCTGCAAACACTGATCATAAGTACAATAGGGAAATTGATCGTAAGTTGGTTGAGCATTATTTTACATGTCTTAATTTCCTGTGAACTGCTCATGTTTGGCAGGTTCGTCTGCACTGCGTTTATAAATACTGTACTTTGTGCCCAGATCAGTAATCGTAGTCATAGGATTCAAGCCTACGCAGTGGTGGACATTTAAAGCTATTGCTGGTAGCACGTCCTTTCATATGCTTGCGTATGTTTGCACCCTGTCATTTCTACCATTGATTTACAGTATGAAGACACTTTGTACACCTAAGCATAGTCAGTGCAGCACTTCCCCTTTCACACACATAAAATTTCCTATAAACACCCCTACTCCATTCGTACTTCACTAGCATGGGCAGGGGTTAATTAGCTATCTCTCTCTCCCTCAAAGGAGAAGGTCCTTTCCTACAGTACACCTAACATGGACTGATTAGGATACTGAATAATGACTTTTGATGCAGTGCTACCTTCACGTGACTCAACACTGAACGTCAGCCAGTGGTTTCTTGTAGCCCAGAAAGCAGTTTACTAACCATATAACCAGAATGACTCTTGGCAGTTTAGTGGGTTAAGGTGTTCCAGCCGGGTTTGGCGCAGGTTAAAATCCAAGGAATGATTGGGGTTTGTTGCTCACGTCAGGCCGGCAGGAGTTGGGGGAGGGGGATGGTCACTCGCCTTAAATGTGTGGACTGTGAAGTGTAGCCATGGGCCGCTATGCTTCAGACTAGGTAGTAAAGAACTGGATGGCAGGTAGATCGAATATTCTCTAGTGTGTGTTCTATATATAGTTATTATCAAATTTTCATCATGATCATCATCATCATCATCATTATTATTATTGATATTATTATTATTATTATTATTATTGATTTTACTTTGTACTTATTCTGTATTACTCCATTATTATCCTGATGTCATATTCAGTCCCATTCCGTCTGGTTCAGTGTCATTCCAGTGCTATTGCTTAATAGTGTCGTCTCGGACACCTGTTCTCTCTCTCTCTCTCTCTCTCTCTCTCTCTCTCTGTTATTTCTTTAATATCTCTTTTTTTCCCTCCCTCTTCACTTTGAGTCTTCGTCTTTTGTCAGAGCTGCCAATTAGCTTTCTTTCTGTGTTTCGCCTTTGCTATCTCCCATTAGTTTGTGTTTATCTTGCATGCACTTTTTCTCCCAGTGTTGTTTTAATTAGCAGTTGTGATGCGTGGATACAAGCTAGTTAGTTCTTGCCTCCTTGTTTACTTCTCATTGGTTTTCATGATTCTTTTACGTACGTCTTGTAATTTTATTATTAATTTTTATTTGCGTCTTTTTTTATCTTTTTATCATTGGTTTTCGTAATTTTTTTTTCTTTCGTGGGCTAGTCTCATGATTTTTAGATTTTTAGTATAGTCTTTGATTTTATTTTAATCGGGTATCTTGCTTCTTCATCGTGCAAATTTTTAGTTTCGCGACAGTATTTATATCAGTCTATCTATCTGTTTCTTAATTAGTCTAACTATCTATGTCTGTTCATCTGTCTTATCTATCTATCTATCTATGTAGCTCTTCATGTCCATCTATCTGTATTTATCTGCATCTGTCTAGCTATGTATGGATATATGTGTTTCCTATTGTTCTTGTTATCTTGAGTTTTCATTCTTCTTCTTCAGCAGTGTATGATTTGCTCACTTTCACCCGGGGGATTTTTTTGTATAGGTATTTTCTTCGATCCTTTATTTTTATACCCCCTCCGTGTACCCTATTAGTGTCGATAGTCATGTGTCCCCCTTTTATCGTCTTGCTCCTTCGTGTTATTATTTTTCTGCTTGTGTGTTGTTTTTTCTGCTTGTGTTATTTTTCTCGTATTTTTCTCCTTGTGTTATTTTTCAGTTTGTGTGTTGTTTTTTCCTTGTGTGTTATTGTTCTCCTTGTGTGTTACTTTTCTCTGTGCCTTTTTTCTCCTTGTTTTATTTATCTCCTTGTGTTATTTTTCTCTTTGTGTTGTTTTTTCCCATGTGTTATTTTTCTCCTTGTGTTATTTTTCTCCTTGCGTGTTATTTTTCCCTTTGTGTTTTTTTCTCCTTGTGTTATTTTTCTCCTTGTGTGTTATTTTTCTCCTTGTGTTATTTTTCTCCTTGTGTGTTATTTTTCTCCTTGTGTGTTGTTTTTCTCCTTATATGTTATTTTTCTCATTGTGTTATTTTCCTCCGTGTGTGTTGTTTTCTCCTTGTGTGTTATTTTTCTCCTTGTGTGTTATTTTCCTCCGTGTGTGTTGTTTTTCTCCTTGTGTATGTGTGTGTTTTTTTTCTCCTTGTGTGCCTTCCCTGTTTTCCCAAGCTTCTTTTTATGGCTTGCAATTTTATATTTTATTTCTCCAACGCCTTGCAATTCCATTCTGACTGAGTTTGGGGATTCTGAATTTTACGGATGATAATTTGTCCTTATTGCCCTTCACATTTTTCGGCTTCCCTTTTCGTACCGTCTTTCCCTTTTGACTTTCATTATTCTTGTGTCTCCTCTCCTTACTGTCCTTTCTGCCAGTTATTCTTTATCTCGTGTTTTCTTATTATTTTACTATCCCTCCTTCCTTTCTCCTTATTGTGCTATTTTCCTCCGTTTGTCCCAACTCCTCCACGTTCCTTCCTTCTTTCCCTCCGTTGCCACTCCTGCCTTCTCCCATCCATCCTTCCTTCCTTCCTTCATCTTTTTCAGTGGCCCTCATCTCCCCCAGCTCGTCTCGTACCTTTTTCCAATCATCCTTTTTCCTCGTCCATGCACCTCTTCCATCCCGTCAATTTTTTTCTACCCCTCTCCCTCTCCTCCCCTCCCCTCTCCCGTCTTCTTTTTCATCCTTCCTGATCAGGTTCCTCTCAGGTCGATACAGAGATAGATAAAGTGATGGCAGGAGATGGCGGACCAAATTATTTCCAGTTTTGCCTAAAGTTTACCCTTAATGTCGGCAATAGAAAATGAAGGATCAGCGGATATTGTTTGGTAAGAATGGCGCGACTCGTGGCTTAGTTATACGAGGTGTTATGTGGCTCTTGGGATGCTGCCTGGCTTTGGCGCTGGCTGTTGCGGTGGTAGTAGTGGTGGTGGTGGAGATGGTGGATGTGGGAGTGGTGGTGGTGGTGGAGATGGTGGATGTGGGAGTGGTGGTGGTGGTGGTGGAGATGGTGGATGTGGGAGTGGTGGTGGTGGTGGAGATGGTGGATGTGGGAGTGGTGGTGGTGGTGGAAATGGTGGATGTGGGAGTGGTGGTGGTGGTGGAGATGGTGGATGTGGGAGTGGTGGTGGTGGTGGAGATGGTGGATGTGGGAGTGGTGGTGGTGGTGGAGATGGTGGATGTGGGAGTGGTGGTGGTGGTGGTGGAGATGGTGGATGTGGGAGTGGTGGTGGTGGTGGAGATGGTGGATGTGGGAGTGGTGGTGGTGGTGGAGATGGTGGATGTGGGAGTGGTGGTGTTGGTGGTGGAAGAGATGGTGTTTGTGGTAGTGGTGGTGGTTGTGAAAAAGAAAGTGGTTGTGGTTGTGGTGCTGAAGGTGGTTCTAGTGTCGGTGGTGGAAGAGATTGTGGTTGTGGTGCTGTGCTGAGGGTGGTACTAGTGATGGTGATTGTGGTAATGGTAGGAGTGGTTGTGGCTGTAATGCAAGTGAAGGTAAGATTGGTGGTTGTTATCGTCATCTGATGGTTAAGGAGGTGGTGGTTATGAGGGTGGTCATAGTGGTTGTAGAGGTGGTGACTGTGGTAGCAGGGATGGTAGATATGATGATGAAGACAATGGTATACATGTGGCTGTGGTGGTGATGCGAGTGTAGCGATGGGGAGTGTGATGATAGATAATTGTGATGTTCGTGACTGAGTGTTGTGAAAGTGGTTGTTGGATTGGTGGTAGTGGCGAGAGTGGCGATAGGAATAGTAGTG
Source organism: Coenobita brevimanus (assembly GCF_032717465.1). Lineage (NCBI taxonomy): Eukaryota > Metazoa > Arthropoda > Malacostraca > Decapoda > Coenobitidae > Coenobita > Coenobita brevimanus. The sequence continues at coordinate 7,037,714 of NC_137019.1, read as the reverse complement.
GTAATGGTGGTAATAAATGAAGGTGATATATAACATCGTACCTTAATACCTTAAAGCACCTTCATCTGTGTGGGGCTCGATACCACCTCGCCACTTGTGTCTGGAAAAGTGAAAGTAATGCTTGAGTTGGTGGTGAGGCTAGTGATAATATTGGTGGTTGTACTAGTGGCTGTTGGGTATGGCTTGTGATGTTAGGCAGAGCGTGATGGTTATTCGGTTTACATAGTTTGTATTCGTGCTGGCGATTAGTGCCTGTAGTGGTGATTGGTGATGGTGTTACTGCTTATGACTGGTGGTGAGAGTGAGTGTGTGTTGTGAGTGTTGGTGGTTGTACAGGTAAAGACAGTTCGTTTACATTAATTTGGTGGAGATTATCGTACTTTTTTTTTTTTTTTCACAAACTAAGACAATGTTACAGCTCTTCATCCATTCCATAACATTTTGGTGCGACTAGCTCTGTGCTGTGTTCTTGTATTAATTTCATGTCACTGATCTGGATTCAACATGGCGAGATGGCTGTTTTAAACCATGTCAATGTGTTAATGTAGGCAGAGTATAGTGACTGTGGTTGATGTTGGTAATTGATAGTTGTGAATGATGGTACCTTATTTAAAGGTATGGTGGTATAGCAAGATTATTTTTAAAGCTAGCTGGGATGACGAGAGATAATGTTGGCTGTATTGGTAGTTGTCGTGGGTTGATAGTGGTGGTAGGGGTGGACTGTGATGAGACGGTGGGTGCAGTGTTGATATGGGGTACAGGATGTTTGGTATTGTATTTATCATTTTCATTCCTCTTCAGAACACATTACGGATACAAGTAACGGTATGGTTAAGAACGACAAAAGATCGAAGTATCAAATCTAGAAGTGGAGATTTGCTATAAACAAAACACTGAAGTATTTTTGTGTGGGCGGCAGGAATGCCTTGAACAATATCTAACAAGTATTCAGCCTCCTATCATGCATTCCATGAAGTTTATGTCAGTCTTGGAAATGCCTGTGATCATTGTCTCCAAGACCCGTAATGTCAGTAAATAAGAAACATAGATATTGTTCATAGTAAACCCCCATTGAAAAAAAAAATGGGCGCAAGATCTGGTGACTTAGGGGTGAAAATCTTTTACGGACATCCGTTTATAAAAGTGTTAGGAATTAATAGTGAAGGGAACGATTGGTATCACCATTTTGCAGCATGTACAAGTCCAAATACTGCATGTGTTGTGAAGGAATTTTCGGATATGCCAAAGGTGTTCTGTGTGTGGTGATAGTGATGGTATAGCCCATATCGGTCGTGGTCGATATCGAGTTTTAGATGGGACTGGTGTTTTGGTGATTGTTTCGTGATAGCGGCAACGTCTGTCCCCGGTGTGGGCATTATAGTAGCGATGGCCATGGCTGTGGTGGTGGCAGTGGGAAGCAACTTTTTTTCAGATATTGTACTAGGATTGGTTTGCAGAATGACTCTAGATATGCTTTGGGGTATTAATGGTATCTTATTCATAGTATGTATAGGTACAGGTATATTGTAATGATATATGTATAGAATTTCGCAGAAGCAGTCGCAGCTTTAAAAATGGGATTAGGGGAAGGTGCAGTCACACCTTTTTCGCATCTACATTTTAGGTTGCAGTTCCCACACCAGTCTGTGTCCCTGACCTGCCCTTTACTCCCCCGTCCCCACCCTGTCCCCTCACCAGTAGCCATCCCTGATCCTTCCCCTCACACCCGCACACCCTCCCCTCCTCTCGGCACCTCTCGCCCTCTACCATTATGTTGGTCAGGTTAGTGGGCGGCGATAGGTGGAAGGTGCTAATGTTTTCATAAATTGAACTAAGGTAGCAAGTGAGTTTAATTTTACAGTTTGTATGTATATATATATATATATATATATATATATATATATATATATATAATTTGTACATGAAGTGTTATATACAACCCTGTTTCTTAATGTTGTTGCTACTATTTGGCACTAGGTGTTAAATTTCGAGGATATTAAGATTCAAAGCCCTTGATTTTCCTTCCTGGTATTCCTTTCGTTCTTCACTTCCCGAAAAAAAAGACACAGCCACTCTTGCCACCCGTTAAGGGCCGTGAAATATTGTGAATTGGTACGCTGAAATTTATGATACTGTTGATATTATCGCATTACGAGTAGAGGGCGGAAGATCTAACACAGACGCAGCAAATGGTGTGTACCGTCCTTTGTACTCTTTCTTATTGTGGCTTATTATTGTTATTTCCATCGTAGGAGAACCGACATCAGACAATGCCATGTAATTTTCCTGACCCTGTGTTTTTTCACGCCATACCATGTGATTCCAGCGACCAACAACACAGTGTCAGAGGCAGCACCAGGCCCAGGTCACTCTCTCTGTCTTCCATTGTGCCGCCCTCCTTCCAACACACCCTTCCCTTCCTTTGTGCTACCTTTCCTCCGACGTCTCCCTCCCTCTTTCTCAACAGTCTCTCTCTCCATGATACTGCCCTCTCTCCCTCCCTCTCCGATACTGCCCTTCTACCAGAGTACCCCTGCCCCTGTCCCTGATGCTGCACTCCTTCCAAAATCCCCCTCTCCTCCTGCTCCTCCTGCTCCTCCTGCTCCTGCTCCTGCTCCTCCTCCTCCTCTTCCTCCTCCTCCTCCTCCCCGATGCTACTTTCTTTCCAAAATACTTCTCCTTTCCCCTCCATATACCATTTTTTCCCCCGTCTACTGCGCTCCTTTCAAAATCTATACCTCCCCAACCTTTCCCTGTTACTACTTTTTCTTCAACATCTTCTGGTCCTCCCTGTCTTGCGCTTCCTGCCATGCCCTCCTGCCAAAAGCCCTTATCCTCTTCCTTATATCGGCCACCGTTCTTGATACTGCCTTCCATCTAAAACCTCTCCCTCCCGTTTCCAGATACCGCCCTTCCTGATACTAACCCCTTCCAAAATCCCTCTCTTCGCCCCTTCTTCCTGTACGGTCCTCCCTCCCTGATACTGCCCTCCTCCTACAACCCATACTCCTTTCCCCTCTCCCTCTTCTTTTACTACGTTTCTCTCCAACGCCTCCCATCCTCTCCCTAATATCGCCCCTCCTTCCTAATATTGATGCCCTTCCAAAATCCGTCACTCCCTCTGTCCCATATAGCCCTCACTCCCCGATACTTCCCTCCTTCCATAATACTGCTCTCCTTCCAAAATACACCCACCACTTCCCCACCCTTCCTCTCCCCTGCCCCCTTCCTAAGTAACAGCGGATTTTTACAAGTTCCCCAACAATTGTATACGTTTGTGCTTGTAAATTACCATGGACGGCGCCCTCACCTCAGCAGCGAATACCATGGTGGCGAGGAAGATAAGAGTGTTTTGGTGTGAAGAATCCCTCCTCTGATTTACGAGCCTTGAAAATTATCCCTCACACTCTGCCTTGGGGCCTCCTCCTCCTCCTCCTCCTCCTCCTTGATAGCTCCCCCCTGTCTCCTGCTGTCGTAAATTTTAGAATATTTCCTGCGGGTGTGTTAGGGAATTTTAGCCTTAATATGAGTTTTTCTTGTATGATTTGTGAATAGATGTCGGGAGGCGTCACTGTAATTGGGAGGGATTGTGTGTGGGGGGGGCTTCTCACTGGCGCCACCGACTGTTTTATGTGTCAGATGGGTCAAATGGGTCATATTGGGTCGGTCGCTTCTCAGGCAGTTAAAGAAAAGGTCGTTCACTTTAACCCTTTCACCTGGGAAGGGGAGGGGGGGGGGATTTCTCAGTGGCAAGTTAAATCGTTTTGTGTTAGAGTAAAACTAATAATAATATTATTGTTCATCAGGGTCCAGGAAATAAGAATGTTGCTTTAGTCTTTAAGTATTTGATTATGAGAAGTCCTCCGTAAGCTGACTAAAATTGTGTGGAGGTAAGAAGAATAAAAACACGTCACCGTATTAAAAGGGGTCAAGTTTGGTGATTGCCTCCCTGATACTTCATACCATCCAAGACATTAGTTCATCTGAGAATTTCACTATATTTTGTGTATTTTCACCCCTTCATCCCCAGTGCACCATAGTTCTTTTCTTTTTGTTGCTTTCCGGCGTTATTTATGCAGCTTAAACGTGCATCCTGACAGCGATACGATTACGAAAAACTTGTGTCCACCCCCCGGTTCCAAAAATCTTTCCTGACCTTAATGATATCGTCTTGAAAAAATAAAAAGAATAAATGTTACGGGACTGAGATGGTTATATAATCCTCACACAGCCTGGAAAAGATGATTGATTCCCTGACCGTACCGTAGTTCAGAAAGATCATCTCGTGTCTTGAAATTATCCCTCGTCCCTAAAACTTCCTCTTCTGTCTTTATAATGATCTCAGGTTCTAAAAAGTCGCTCCTCCAGTCTTCACCGAGGGGGAAGAAAAAAAAAAAACTTCTCGAATTCTTCCGTGGTTGATGAAGTTGAGGGTCGAGTCGTGGCCCCGGTGTTGTGTGTTGCCTCCTGCTGGTTTTTTGTGTTTTTTTTTTTTTTTTTTTTTTTGTGAGGGTGGTGGTGGGTAACGTAAGACAGAGGGACCGTCGGTATTTTTTTTTCTGCATTTTTTTTGTCTTTTTTTTTTTTTTCTGACGCACCGCTTCTTCTGTGACGTTACCCCGATCAGCACTTTATTTTGTGAGGTCTTCTTTATTTTTTTTTATTGTTTTTTGTTTGATGAT
>NC_137019.1:6988032-7030532 GCF_032717465.1 Coenobita brevimanus | reverse complement strand
CCCTTTCACTGTGATATAGTCTCAACTTCTTGCTGCCTCTGGACGACTTTGTTTGGATTAGGTGAGACTTTACGAAATGGCCGTGTTGGATACAGCCTTCATAAACCACTCAGAGATTCATCAAAAATGATAGCAAATATTTTGAAAGCAGGAAGAATAAAATTGAATTATTCGCCATCGGACTGAAATAATTTCAGTTTATATCAACATGCGACTCTAACATTCTTGTGTGTCATTCACTGAGACTGTCAACAATTATATTTAAGTACCTTACGTGACAGCATTGGCGTAATAAATGCAAGAGAATACTAAGGTATAGTAAGTAACAAGAAAATATGTAATGTGCAGAAAAGATTCCTGAGTAAGGTGCGTTGGTGAGCTTGTGAGATTACTGCTCTAAAAACAATGTGTGTGTGTGTGTGTGTGTGTGTGTGTGTGTGTGCGTGTGCGTGTGCGCGCGCGCTCTCTCTCTCTCTCTCTCTCTCTCTCTCTCAGTCTACGTGGCGCAAATGAGGGACTGAATACTGTACCATCTTGACTAAAAAGCGAAACGAAAACAGTAACATGGTGAGGCATACGATAGTTTTATATGCTTAAACCTCGTCACTACAGGTCGTCTTTATTAAGCTGAATAATATATTCTGGTGGTAAAAAGGGTAGAGTACATATATGAAACAGCCATATTAATGAAGGAAACTTAAAGCCCTTCTGAAGAGGGGTAGAAAGGTCATTAATGAATTTAATTAGATGATATGGCAGTTGTGAGGATTCCCAGTACCAGTGCAACACAAGAACACAGCCTAAGGAAAACGTATTATGTACCGCATGTAACCCATCATAAATAACTCTGCCAAACATGAAAGACTTTGATAAACATGTACGACTTCTATATACCATATTATAGTAACATTACTCGTTCTACTAAACAGCGCCGTAATGAGCATTGACATTAAGGCATAACAGCGTAATACAGCGAAGCGTAGCGAACACACAAACTCAAAAGTACTGCATAGTGTAGCAAAGATAGCACACCCAAGCACGCCATAACTTAGCACTATCACAACAACTTGGTGTAAATGTTAGCCGGGTATAAAAGCCAGGCTAATCCCGTAATATTTATCTTGAAACGTAATACGACATAAATCAAGGGCGGCAGGGGGTCTAAAAGGTTATGGGCGTTATCCAATTATCCAATAAATAGGCACATAATAGGCCATCATTTAAAGAGCCGGGCGATATTCCTTTTAAATCTCCCTTCTCCCTTTAAATCACTATCGTATTGAAATCTGGCTGTTTGTAAGTATTGGGCGGTGCCAAAACCATGAATAGGTAAGTGATTTAGTGTTTGGTGATGGTGATGTGTGTGTATGTGTGTGTGTGGTTGAAAGTACGCGTGGTTGGATAAGGTTGTTAGGGTAGGGCAGGTTTGATGTGGTTAGGTTAGATGGTTTGGTTAGGCGGTTGTGAGTAATGTATAATAAGAAAATTCTTAATTCGTGATTGAATTTGTAATTGATGATATGATTATAACCCATTATGTGTGCGAATGCAGGTTAGAGTAGGATAGGTTAGACGCATGAGTCTTTTTGTAATTGATTATCATAGCCCATTATGTGTGTGACTGCAGGTTAGATTAGGTTAGGTTAGAGTAAATTATGCTACGATAGATTAGTTAAGTTACGCTGTTTTAAGTACTGGCTAATAAGAAGACCATGACTAGATACCTGATTAAATAACTGATGATAACAATATACCAATGTGTGTTTGAGTGAATGTAGGTTAAGTTACATTAGGTTAAGTAAGGTTCTCTTGGGTTTGGATAGGCTAGATTATGTTAAATTTAGGCTACATTAGACTTGGAGGTTGTAAGACGTGGGCACCACGAAAACTGTGAATAGGTAAGTAATTTAGTGACTTGATAGTAACAAATATAGAGATAAGTGATTTAGTGAATTGATGATAGCAATAAATATGTGTGCGAGTGAAGGGGGGCATGGTTAAGGAAATGAAACTCTTAATTGAAAGCGTAGAAGGTTAATGGATTGCAAGTTTTTTTAATGCAATCTTTATGTGTATAATTGGGGGTCATAAACTCGAGCACCCAGACACGCAGTCTCATCTCTCTCACTACCCCTTCCCTCTTTCCCCCCTCTCCTCCCTTCTCTCCCCTCTCCCTCTACCAACTGATATTTATTTCCCTCTTCCTTCACCCCCTCCACCCCTCCACTCCTCGTCCAGCCACTCATCTAACTTCTCTTTCTTCTTCCCTTTCCACCTCCCTTTTCTTCCACGTACTCACCCGTTCGCTCCTTCTTCTCCATCTCGTCTTTCTTCTTTCACATACCCTCCATCCCATCCTCCTTCAGCCTTTCCCTTTCCTTCTTTCATTTTCGCCTTCCTTCTTCCTCACCTCTCTCTCTCTCTCTCTCTCTCTCTCTCTCTCTCTCTCTCTCTCTCTCTCACACCACCACTTCTGCCACACAGCTCGTCGGATCATCTCTGCTCCTCAGCCCATCACAGTCCTATCCACCCCAAGTCCCTCCATTCCGTTATCCAGATCCTCTCTCTTTTTCCATTTTTATCCCCGTCTTACGTTTTAGTTCTCATTTATTTCTTTATCTGTTTATTTTTTTAATTGTTGTGCTCGGGTGTTAACTTGTTTGTGGTCATAGTCTTACACATTCTCGTTGCGCCTTGAAACTTTGATATCTTTTTTTAGCATATTCAGTTAGAGATTTTTTTTTTATATAAGCTGATTAAAATAGTTTGTCTATGGCCAAAATGAGAGAGAGAGAGAGAGAGAGAGAGAGAGAGAGGTTCGCATTCTGAAATGGTTAATGGAGAATGGTAGTAACACCCTGCTATAAAGAGAGGTGTCTCCTAAGTCAAATAAGATGGCTCAGAAACAGCAAGAATAGTTAAAGAAAAAAGCTCTCTGACTGGCGGAGTTAAGCTGAGAAAAATTGCCTGAAATTTACTGATATAACACTAAGGAGTCGTCATTTCTATGAAAGGTTAATGGAGATAGTTACTAATACCTCTTTACTTAGGTCTTTTGTATTCTGAGTAGAACTGTGTTATAGTAAATTAAATGAAACTAATATAGACTTAATCTTAGTGGAGGGATTAGGTCAATACACTAACTCAGGCGATTATATTTCAACTTCACGTTCCACGTTCCACTCCTTCCCCCCCCCCTTTTTTTTTAATCTATTTTTTTCTTCTTTCTTACCTCCTCATTTCTTCTCCTCGCCCGTTTTTCTCTTGCACCCCGTACCCTCTTCCTTCATCTGTCCTTGTCACGTTTTCCCCTCTTTTTCCTCCATTATACAGTTAACTTTTCACCCTCTCACTTCTTTATGTTCTCACTCTTATCTAGTCATTTTCTCTCCTTTATTAATTCTTTGATGTATTTTGTAGGCCCTGTGTTCCTGTTTTTGTTCCAGATCCTTGTGTTTCCTGAAGCCCCCATCATGAGTTTTTCTGTCACCTTTTTCCTACTCGTTTACATTTATTTCTGTTGTATATTAACTTTCTTTTCCCATTCTTTTTGTCATAATATTTAGCCTTTCACATGCCTCTCTCCAGTACGGTACTTCACTTTCTGGCTTCATCCATTCCTTGTCCTTTTCTCATCTAGGTGTTTCCTAATTCCAATCTTCTCATTCTTTTTTCCTCCAAATTTTATTTTTCTTCCCGTTCTTCTTCCCAATCGTGTTTTCTCCTCTGCCCTACCGTACTGAGTGTGTGTGTGTGTGTGTGTGTGTGTGTGTGTGTGTGTGTGTGTGTGTGTGTGTGTAAAACGATGAAGATTCGTAATTTCTTTCTGTTCAGTTGATGGTCAAGGTGTAATCAAACTGGGCGGTCATTTTTTATCATTAATCAAGCAGACTCATTTATACATCATAACTTACACTCATCGAATTTCATGCAGCCATGATTTAATAAAATAAAGTTGTGGGATGGCTCAGGCACATCAGGAAACAAACAGGCCAACAGAGTACTGTAGTCATCCTTAACCCTCCTCAAGGCCTTTTTCCTCCATCTCTTCCCATCCCTCCCTTACCCAACGGGGACACCGGAACCACGCCTGACCTCTGGCGACCCCACCTCCTTCCCCCCCAGGCTGACCACGTGCGGAGCCTCACTCAGGGACGCTGTGTGTGTATGTGTGACGGGGCGCGTGTGGGAATGGCGGAGCTAGGGATTTTTTTCCCAACTTTTTTTTGTGGCTTGAGAATCGCCTTGGCTCCCGCTGGTTCCATCGTCCTCGTCCTGTTGGTGTAATGGTTTGTGTCTCGTGAACGGCGGGAGTTGATGTTTCCTCCTGCCCCCCCCCCCTACTCCCTCCTCCTTCCCTTTCCCCTCCTTCCTCTGTTTTCTGCGGCTGCACTTGCGTCCCTCCCCCGCTGTGCTGTGTGTGTTTGTGGAGGTATTGTTGGGGTGAGTGATGATCTCCGGCTCCCTGGCTTTTGGCGATGTTGTTATTTTAGCGTGAAATTCGTGGTCGTCTCAGCTTATGTGATCATCTTCATTTTATCAGTGTTAATGATAATATATATATTTTTTGCACTTTCAACGAAGAGACGCCATTCCTAGGCTGAGTAAAATCGTCTAGTAATAGCCAGAAAAATTTTTAAACATCCTCGTGCTGAAGCAGTTTCTGAGGTGGTTTGTAACCCTTTCGACCCGGGGATTTTTTTTTCATAAGCTTAATTAAATCATTTGCCTTTAGTGTGCTTAGAGAGAGAGAGAGAGGGAGGGAGGTCCTTGAACTGAAAAGGGTTAAAGATATGTTTTAATTTTGCCCAGTGTATTGTGAGTATAGCCGGGTATGTTAAAATTATCATTATAGGATGTGTTGCAAATAGAGGGGATCGCTCTAGCTCTATATCCGGAATTAATGCCGTGTGTGGCTTTGATCGTGAATAACATGTAATTGGTGTATACATTTAAAATTTAGCTTTGCGTTCAGAGCCGTAAAAATCAGTGTGTGTGTGTGTGTGTGTGTGTGTGTGTGTGTGTGTGTGTGTGTGTGTGTGTGTGTGTGTGTGTGTGTGTGTGTGTTGTCCTTGGGCCCTATTCTTGTCAGCTCCTAAACACCCCCTCCTTACTATACTCTTTTCGCTCTAACTTGGCCTAAAATTACCATCTCTCCATCTTCATTCTTGAATGGTAATAATAGATTAACACTAAAATTTGTTGCTAGTCACGAAGAAGTGCTATCTAAAGGATGTAGAGCCGGAGCATGACCATTTTCCGCCACTGAGCTACGTGAAATGAGCAGCCAAAGGACGAAAATCTGAACCAGGTTAGAGAAAAAATGGTATAGTTTAACCCCTTTTTACGTTGTCGCTCTTTTTTATCGTATTCTGGCTACTTCCAGACGATTTTATTCAGTGTTAAAAGGACCTCCAGTATTGTAGGGATTTTTTAAGGCTGTATCTAACCCCTCTAGTTCAAAAAGTCTCCCTTAAGCTTAATAAAATCGTACCAAGATAGCCTAAGTGGGAATAAAGTACTAGACATCTTCAGACCGAAAGAGATTAAAGGAGCATGCGTTACATTATTCACTCTTATGACAACACAGCCAATACTAAAGAGACGTAAATAGCACAAAAGAGAACATTAAGGGGGAAATAGCCTGAATATATATATATATATACCTAGGAATGAGGTGTTAGAAAGCTTTCATAGTCGAGAGATATAGACAACAGTAAGAAGAAACAGCCGAGATAGTGTTAGAAAGCCTACAAAGCTGAAAAAGATAGAGACAGCACAGAAGAGAACAGAAGGAAAAACAGCTGATGTTGTGTTCAAAAGTATCGAGTGCCGAGAGACACAGACAGCACAGAAGTGAAGGATAAGAAGAAACATCCAAACTTCATCGCTGAGAATGTGTAAGAAAACCTCCAAAGCCGAGGAAGAAAGATGAAGAGCACAGAAGAAGAAGCATCCATAATAAGTCGCTGAGAATGTGTTGCAGAGCCTCCAGACCCGGCGATAATACAGTCCCTTGTTTGCCCCAGTTGCCAGAATCCGTAGGCAGGACGGTACAGCTCCGAGTGCTGAGACAACACGCTCCCTCACGATCCCGGAACACGAATTAATTGCCGGGAGATGGATGGACCTACACCAGACCAGGGACCGTATTCATGAACTTTCTTGAGCTTTAATTGGTAAGATCATTTGTGTATAAATTTATCTTGACCCATATGACCACCAGACGCGTTACGATCAGTGTATTGTGGCTAATGACGTGAAAAGTACAGCCAAGGAAAATTTTTCGTGGCCATATTTAACCGTTACTGATACTTGCTCATCGGAAAATTAACTAAGGTACTTTATGAATACAGGAAGCACGACTATATATGACACACTTTGATGTCTCTCTTAGCTAGTGGGGCAGTGGACGAGGTGGTAAGGTGATATACGTCCCAGTAAGGGTGTACTTAATGCAAACGGTATATTCCATGCATACCTTTCTGCTCCAAAGAACTAGATATCGCTAGACAGAACTGGCGTGTTCGAGATAAGGAATAAGGATGAAGCTCCTAATCTTTATATCTGTATTTGATATTTCATGTACAGCCCCTTATTTTCTTGGTGTGCACTATTTTCTTGTCAGTTCTTATTCTCACGTACCCAATATACTCCTTGATTTTATCTCACTCCTACAGCTTTTCTGTGCACAACATACATGATCGTCAGTATAAACAGTTTACCCCCTGCCTAACTTTCCATACACGGGAAGTGGGTATTGTTAAGCAGGTCTTCGATGCGGATATACTTAATCGTGCGTGTAATCAGAATACCCCTTGCATACCTTTGAATATTGGCGAAGTGACTGTTGTTATCCCCTTCAGCACAATAACGTCTTTCTCCTTGTATCCTAGCTTCCACCATATGATTTAAATTGATTGATTGATTACAAGACATGATCTTGGAAGTCATTGACGTCCTTTAGGAGTATGAAAATTTAAACAAGGATAGAAATATAAACACCATAGCCGACAATACAGACCTCATAGGAAACGCCTCTTATAGCGAAGGGGTAAATGAAGGCCAAACTTAACTCCTCCAGTTGGAAAAAGCATCTCCTAAGCTGGATAGAATAGCGTGGCTGTGGCCAGAATATAATCAAAAGGTGTCGGCCTAGCGAAAGAGTAAATATCAGCGTATCCAGTGTATACCCAAAGCATACCGGTGCGTTTCCGAACTGTACTTCTTTTACTCTAACTTGGTCCAGATTTTCGTCCTTTTATAGAATAATTTACGTACGGTAGCTCATCAGTGGCGAAGAAGACAATACTGCGGCTCTACAAGCTTTCCGTAGCACTTCTTCGTGGCTAGCATCATCTAGTATTAATTAAATGTCACAAGTCGGTGTTCAAGATGGGGAGATGGCAGTTTTAGGCCAGTTTAGAGTAAAAAGAGTATAGTGAAATAGGTATTGTTAAGCTGAAGAGTATACATTGCCATTCGTATACCATGGCTACCTTGTTGCGATATACCGGCATTACACCCTATTTTTTTTGCTTACAGACGATTACATTGGAGTAAGAAAGAACCTCCGGTAGTGAGGGAGGTAGTGGAGATTGATTTTACTTTCGTCAGTCAAAGGGGTCATTCTTGAACAGAATCGTCCGGAGCAGCGTGAATAAATAACAGAGAAGTATTGTATAGTTGCCGGACCATATGGAGCATTGATATATTGGAAAATCGTATGGGCACCGCTGGTGAAGTTCCTTGTGGGGCTTTGCTGGAATGAAACTGTGCATGTGAAAATCCTTAGGGAGCGACTGACTGACCGGACCGTTCCAAGTGATACTCCAAAAACTAAAATTTAAAAAAATAATCTCAAGTCACATGTATTAATGGAAAGGGTATAAAAAGAGTTGAGCGTCTTATGGAAAACAGACGAGAAAAAAGAAATGGTTGGTGAGAGAGGCAATCTTTCCGCCTCCGTGGTCGCCAATTTGATCTTCGGTACAATAAAATTCAGTAATATCCTGAGCTTCCTGGGTGCGGGGCGGCTCCCTCTCCCGCGGATATTGCACATTTAATGGTCGACAGCCCCTCGCCACCTCCACCGCACACAGCCAGCGATGGGGCAGGAAAATATTCGAGTTCTTTTATTTTTCTCCTTTTTTTTTTTTTGGAGGGGGGGAGGGGAAGCAGTGGAGGCCACGTGAAGTTATTGGTGACCCGAACATTGCTGCGGTTTATATTGGTTGCATGTGCTGTATAAATCCTGAAGTTGCAGTTGCAGGTGGTGCTATATAAATCGTGTAGTTGGTTGCAGGTGGTGCTATATAAGTCCTCCAGTCGTTGCAGGTGGTGCTATATAAGTCCTCCAGTCGTTGCAGGTGGTGCTATATAAGTCCTCCACTTGGTTGCAGGTGGTGTTATATAAATCCTGCATTTGGTTACGGTGGTGCTATATAAATCCTGTAGCTGGTTGCAGGTGATACTATACAAGCCCTCCCGTTTGTTGCAGATGGTCTTATATAAATCACCATAAAAGTTAAAGAAATCCCCACAATAATCATGATACTTGTGTCTGTAATTTCCCACAAGGAATTAAATGCGGATAATTTTCTTAACCCCCAGATATCAGAGATTTTCCACTATTGAGTATAATTATTGTCGTAAGGGAGTTACAATATAGTCGAAAAGTTCTCCACTATATTTAAGGGTTAATCAGGCTGTATGTTTATGTGTTTAGAGGTTAATGGTGTGTGTCGGATCTGTTAATGGTATATTTGTATTTTTATGAGTTCTTGCCACGAAGCACTGTTGCTTGTGAAAACTGATCCTAGTGGAATATGAAACTGATTAAAGTTCGTGCTGTATTTGTATTAGGTATTTATTTCATTTACAGATACAAGGTCATTTTCACGTTAATTTTCCGTTTCTTTTATACTTTTTTTTTCTTGTCTAAATTATGTTTCATTGCGTTTTTTGAGCTTTGTTCTGAGAGTCTGCGTCTGCCACCAGGATTATAGCGTGGGTTTGAAGATATGCCTGATATGTACGGCATTCATAACTCTTGGCTTGAAAGGCTTTATTTAACTGTTACGATTTGTCGATAAATCCTTGACGTTGTAACATGTATTTTTTAAGTACCTACCTTTGATTAATATAAGAAGTAGGCAGAGAGAGAGATTGAGAATTACCACACCTATATTTACTTTCGCATTTTCTTACCTGTCCCACGCAGTTCCGCTCCCATACTCGTCACACCTGACCACACACCAGTCCCTTCATCTCGTATTCTCCCTCCCCTCGCTGTTAACTTGTCCCCATCTCGCTCCCTCGACGCTCATTTCCTCTCTCGTTAATGTTTTAGTTTCTCATCTCTCTATTTTCCTTGTCATTTCGCCTCCACACAACCGTTATTGAATTTATGCTTTTGGCGGTGCTTATATTTTAGCTAATTTTTGCCACATGAACAGTGGTAAATAATGATTGCATGAACATTTTAAAAGGAAGAGGCTGCGCGCGCGCGCGCACGCACACGCACACACACACACACACACACACACACACACACACACACACACACACACACACACACTTGCATGACATTACAAGTTAATATCATCCTTCCTTAGCAAACAAAACACTTATCTGCATAAATATAAGCATGTTTTCAGATTTCACCCTACTAACTTGTGTCACTTCTTAATATCTGATGAGTGGTGAGGTGTCGGAGGTGTGAGTGACAGAATGTATTTGAGAATGTAGAAACAGTAGAATCTAACAATGATGAGATCATTCTAGGTACATAAAGAAGAAGTAATTATGCTGTCGGAGTAAAAGTAATAACGGCATTGCGACATTTTTTTTATCTGATATATAAAAATGTTCATTATTTAAAGTTCATTATTTTATTCACTTGCATTCAGGAACGTACCTTACACCATCTTTAGGTGGGAAAAAGAGGTTTGATGATGATGATTTCACTCTCATATAAGGAGGCAACCAAGACAGTTACTGCCTTATTCTTGGTCACCCAGCTGTCACTCGACCCATCCTTGCCGCCTTTCCTCCTCTTCATCTCGTTTCTTGCGCGTCATGGCTCTCTAGATTTCATGTGTCACTCCACCTCCCCTGACACCCTGGCATAATAAACCCAATGCGATCACTCTGTATAACGCAGCAGTCTGTGAGCTTTATACCTTGGGCTTTACTGTAATGGTATGTGAGTGAATAGATAGGATTAGAGGGTCCAGTGGATGCTTATTCGTTTGTAGCATCATTGTGAGGATGGGACTTTGATGCACAGAACATGTTGCTGGTAAACGGATTTTCGTGGAAGAGTAGAAAGGGATGAAGAGTGAATTTAGTACAAACTGGACGTAAAGGGAAAAGTATGAAAGCGTGCATTTCAGTCGTATTATATAGGAATTGCTTTCAAAGAATAGATTTACTGTTAAAACATTGTCTGGTAGGGAATTGCCATAGCTGACTAAATTCGTCTGCCGTTTCGAAAACAATATATCCCATTGTGAAATTAGCAGTGATGTTAACAATATGATTTTTAACCCCTGAATAGTGATATCTAGTAGGCGATCTGAATCAGCTTATGTAGCGATACTTACTCAGAAGTACTATTAGTTATAGTACCATCGAAAAATTTAGCCATTTACTGTTGAGGTGGTTTGTGGTTGGCTTCTTCGCGATCACTCATGTTTCCTGTCGGGTGTTGTCTAATGCTACACTAGTCCGCCTTCCAAGTACAGGTGCCCAGAATCAGAGGTTAATTTAGAATATGTACTGTACAGTACTAAATATGTACAGGCCATAATAAACCGGTGTGTTGTGGGTGCTGTGTTATAATTCTTGGCATTATATAATATTCGGTTAATATAAGTTACCAGTTCTTTACCAGGTCCTGTTCGATAAATTTCCGATGTAGGCCAGCTTAAATGTAAATAGCTCCATTCAGTAGGCCTAAAGTAAAAGCCCGTATCCCCTGATTTGCCTGTCTATATATTGAGAGCCAAAGTGGTTTAGTGTGTGCGGGTCGGCCGTATCTTCCACACTGTCATAAATAAGACGTTAAGCAGGACATTTGGGGGCCTGGCAGACGCCCTTTACCCCCGGAACATGGTAGGGGCTACACTCTGCAGGCCACACGCACACCACCACACCACACCACACCACACCACACCGCACCACACCACACCACACCACACCACACCACACCACACCACGTCACACCGTGCCACGCATCACATCACATCACATCACATCACACTACACTACACTACACTACACTACATTACACCACACCACACCTCCCCATCACCCTCGCTCATTCATAGTTTCCCTTCCGTTACTGTCATGCCGTAACTCCTTCGCATTTCCCTCACACTTTTACTTTCATTCATTCACATACTCTGTCCTTCACTCATTCATACTCTTCCCCTCCCACCACTGCCATGCCATAACTCCTTCGAATAACTCTCTTTCATTCACAAACACACCTCAAACATTCCTTTATATTTTCCTCACACTCTCACTTTCACTGTCCATCCCACCACCACCACCATCACGTCATAACTCCCACAAATTTGCTTCACACACTTTATTTCTCCATCCTTTCACATTAAAAAAAAAAAAAAAAAATCATACACTTTTCTTCCCACCACCACCATTACTCCGTACTTACCCTCTGTCTCGCTATATTCCCATACAGTCTCCACTCTTTCCTTCTCACACTTCCTAACACATTCTTACGCATTCCCCACACCAACACCCCGCCATAATTCCTTCACGCGTCCTTCATACTCACACTCATTTACTTACATTCTTTACGCTTTCCTTCACACTCTTCCCCACTCATTCATACAGCCTCCTTCCTACGACCACCATCGGGCCATAACTCCCTCACATCTTTCACACACAGTCACTCGTCAGATTTTTCCTTCCTGTACAGTTCACAGCCTTCCTCCACATTGTTTCTTTGTTTCTTTTTGCCTACTCTGTATTAGACTGTTCTTTCACACATACTTTTTTTTTTTTTTTTTTTTTTTTCCACATACACGCCCTTGAACCTTCCACCATGCATTTTTCCCGTTCATTCATACACAATCACCAGCACCAGCACTCCCTCATTCATTCACTCTCCTCCCTTAACTCTCCTCTTCCCTCATTCATACACCCCTCAGACTTTCCCTCCCAGTCATTCACACACTTCTCAAACTCTCCCCCTCAGCCATTCACACCCCTCTCAAACTCTCCCCCTCACTCACTCACACCCCTCTCAAACTCTCCCCCTCACGCATTAAATCCTGCTTCAAACTCTCCCCCTCACTCATTCAGTCCCGCTTTAAACTTTCCCTCTCGTTCGCATACACTCGCAGAACTGTGGCTGATCCATTGTGACAAGTGGATAAGTTGGATGCGAGGGAAACACAGAATGTTGCTTGAATTTTGTAATAATCTCTGTTTCGGATGACTCACTCACTGAAGATAAGGCATGTCTAGCCCAAAACGCTAGAGAAATTGAAGAATACAAGGTCTGTCATGCTCCTCTCTCCTGCTAAACTTGTCCACGTCCCAGAACCATTCTTCACATCCTCCTTACTTATACGAGTACCTATGTACTGTCCCACCCGCACCAGCACCCCATCACTTCCTCATATCCCCTCACACACTCACTTCTGCCATCACACTCACATATCTCTTCTCACTCTCACTCTCCTGTACGTATTGTTTGCTTCCTAGTACGTTCCCTCATACTCACTCCTTCAAATATTCTCCTCTGTACTGTATACTCATTTTCCTTCAGTTACTCTTCCCAGTAGCTTCCTTCATGTTAACTTTCTTTTTATAAACGCTCCCTAGTACTTCCTTAACGCACTTCCTTACTAATTTTTACCCAGTCTTCACCGGCATTGTCGTGACCCCATTCTCGCACATTTTCGCAGTCTCCCTGTTGTTCATAATGTACTCACTAGAATCTTCCATCTCTCTCTCTCTCTCTCTCTCTCTCTCTCTCTCTCTCTCTCTCTCTCTCTCTCTTTTAATACGCTCCCCGGAAGTCTCACACACTCCCCATTACCCTCACTCACACACTCCCAGCACCCTGTATCACACAACTCTCTCTCGCCTTCCTTACACACTTTTCCATCCCTCATACTCTCCCGGCACCCTTCCTCACACACTCCTCTCCCCCTCCTCCCAACAAACACACACTCCAAAGCGCCACCCCTTCCAGAGCACTCAACACTCCCCATTACACCTTCCCCTCGTTACCTTTTTATTAGCTCAACTCACAGAAAATGGAGCGACGATTGTGTAATTGGTGATGTCTGCCTGTTGCATTTTGTGGGTTTATATGAGCTTTGTTCTTGTATTTGTCTTTTTCAGGTTGCAGTTGATCGTCATTCATAGCTTACATGCGACCTGGATATTAATTTTATACTCTAGTCTCAGGGTCTGAAGTATCGTTGTTCTTATGTGTGTATCGTCTACATGTTACAGTAAATTAAGTCATTGATAAATTACGTGGGATCTGGAGATTAACCCTGGTTGGCTACTTCCAGCTGTCACTAAGATATATCTGTGTATCATAGGCCTAACAAAGCCTGATATTGGTAGTTTCCTGTCTTTTTGGAACTGTTACTGTTTTGTCAGTTGCCATACTTAGCCACTTTCCGAGAGTCATTTTGAATTTTTATAAAAATTATAGCAAGGAAATAGTTGAAGTGGCTTCGAGTATTGTGGGACATTCTTTTACCATAATAATTACAGCCTAATTGTTCCGTCTGCGTGCGATGTATACCGTTGCCCTTGAAAATATTTACATTTTTTGGTTAACATTTTCTTGTATGTACAGGTACAGTACGATACAGGGCCGTTACACTTCATAGTAATTACATTGTTGGTTAATCGTGTGTCTTTATACGTAATGATGTAACGCCTTTGCTCCTCAAAATAGTTTCCATTATTAGTTAACGCCTTTGCTCCTACGGATAGCTTCCATTGTTAGTTATTTTTTTCTATCCACAGATAAATACGATACGGTGCCGTTTCTCCTCATAGTTTATTACATTGTTAATAATAGGTCTGTCTGAGTAGCTCAAAATAATTTACATATTTGGTTAATAATTTTATCTGTCTACAAGTACATACGTTACAGTGCCGTTGCTCCTCATAATTACATTGTTCATTAATAATATCCCTGTATACGTAACAGTGTAATGTCTGTGCTTCTCAAAGTAAACTACATTTTCAAAAAAAATATTTTTTTTCTGTCTTCAGGTACGTACAATTGAGTGCTGTTGCTCCAGTCATCCCCATACTTTCCGTGCACTGGGGTCATGCTTCCAGAGTGCCCCCCCTGTTACCCGGTAAGTGATGTCTCCATGCCACGCCGCCCCTGCACAGAGTTTCCTTATATATCACAAAAGTTCCTGACTTCTTTTGTCGTGGGGGCAGCGGCGGGCATAGAAATGAGTTGTAAATGGTACTCTTGGTGTGGTAGGACGTGTTTTGGCCGGAGTTTTTGTCGCGCTGGGAGTTTTGTGTGTGTTTTTGAATGAAGCTGTTTGTGTGTGTGTGAATGGGTGGTGAGTGGGTTTGTGTGTGTGTGTGTGTGTGAGAGAGAGAGAGAGAGAGAGAGAGAGAGAGAGAGAGAGAGAGAGAGAGAGAGAGAGAGAGAGAGAGAGAGAGAGAGAGATAGCGCCTATACAATAAGTTATAAAGAACCACAATCCTGCAGTGCGTGAACTGTATTATATTGTAGTCTGGATGTATTAAATTTGTAGTACGAGGCGACAGTGTAGTACAAGTCTTCCTATCGCTGTCTTATCCTGCACAACACCCTCTTAACCGTGATATATAACCCTCTCCCGCCCTCTCCCACCACGCCACCCCTCCTGCCCTCATCCTCAACCCTCCTTCCCTCTCCACCTACCCACTCATCATAAATTCCTAGCCGACCCTCCCTAACCCTCATTCATCCATCAGACCCCTATCCTTCACTTCCCTGTCTTTTCTTTGCCTTGTCCAAATTTTTCTCACTTCTATCCCTGTATCTGTTTTCTCATACTGTTTTGCCTTAAGTGGTTATTTATATTATTTTTTTCCTTGTCCTACTTTGTCCTCTATCTGCCTTCTTCGCCTTAAAGTTCTCGTCCTTCACAGAGTCATATTCATTGCATAGATTTCTTAGTTTTCCTTCTCAGTCCCTTACATTCCTTCTAACCTTCTTAATCTGGGTGTGTGTACTCATATACCGTAGGAGAATGGTGTGACTGTGACGTTTGACTGTGTGAGGTGTGGTAGTGTGTTGTGTGGGTGAGGTGTGATAATGTGTTGTGTGTGTGTGTGAGGCGTGGTAGTGTGTGGTGTGTGTGAGGCGTGGTAGTGTGTGGTGTGTGTGAGGCGTGGTAGTGTGTGGTGTGTGTCAGGTGTAGTAGTGTGTGAGGTGTTGCAGCGTGTGGTGTATTAGTGTGTAGTTTGGTAGTGTTCTCTGTTATATAGCGACTTCTCTAACACGTATATCTTATCCTTTCCCAAATCATAGGCAGTTCCAACCTTCATACTGTATCCTCATTTTTTCTTGCTTCTTCATTAGTCCCTATATTACTTTGCCTATCTTTTTCTCTCAGTACCATGTGCCCATTTTATTCTCCCTATTTCCGTAGTGCGTATCTTAATCTTAACTCTTTCACTTCTCATTGTTACTTTATTTGTACCCCCCATACTCTGTTTTCCATTCTTACTTTTCTCCTTTATGCCTTTTTTGTTCTCATAGATATCTCGTCACACATTCTTATTTTTTATCCATTACTCTTGTCTTTTCATTGTTTTATATTTCCATCCCTTTAACGAGTATATGGTTTTTATTTTTTCCCTTTGTTTGACTTCTTCTTTCCTCACCCTCATCTTTCCTGACTCGTCCTTTCCTCCCTTAGCGTCATGTTGTCCCCAGAGCCACTTCCGTCCGTTCTTCATTTTGATCTTTCCTCCTCGTCTTCATCTTTCCCTCTAATCCTTATCGTCCTCCGCCTCATTCTCATCATTCCTTCTCATCCTCGTCTTTTTCCTACCTCATCCTTGCTCTTTCCTCCCTTATCGTCATATCTCTCTCTCTCTCTCTCTCTCTCTCTCTCTCTCTCTCTCTCTCTCTCTCTCTCTCTCTCTCACCCCTCTTCGGTATTACCTCAAAATAATTTCCTCCCTCAGCAATCTTTCCATCTCTTACTCTTCATCTTTTCCTCCGTCTCAACATCATTTTTTTTTTTTCAGTTATACCGTAGAGTTACTTCCAGTATGTACCGTCAATTTCCAGTCTTCTTTATACTGAATATTTCCTCATCTTCATCTCTATTTCACACTCCTCATCTTTCTTTCCTAAACCCTTCATCGTCCTTTCCAGATCCCCTCATCTTTCACTCCCCACCCGTTATCTTTCCCTCCCGCACCGTTCATCTTTCACTTCCCCACTTCTCATCTTTCACTCCCCTACCCTATCTTTCACTCTAACATCCTCATCTTTCACCCATCCCTCATCTTTCACTTCCCCACCCCTCATCTTTCACTTCCCCACCCCTCATCTTTCACTTGCTTGCCTCTCATCTTTTGCATCCCCACACCTCATCTTATCCACCCCAGCACTTCATCATCCCCTACCCACTCCTCATCTACCCCACCTCCACGTCCCGGCCTTCCCACCCCCACTTCTCCCCTTCCCCACTCTTCATCGTTCCCTTCCTCACAGCTTCATCATTATGTATCTATCACAGAGTTTTTATCCTCCTCATCATTCCTCATCCTCATATCCTCCTCTTTCCTCCTACTAATTTTCCCCTCTCCCTTCCATCCACCTTTTCTCCTCATGTTTCCCTCTTCCTCTCCTCTTACACTTCCTCCACTCATCTTTGCCTCCCAACTTTTAAAGCTCCTCCTCCCCCTCCTCCTTCCCCACCCCCGAGTCGAGTCCCCCTGAGGGAAATAAGAGGGTGGGGGGAAGGAACCCTTGCCATCATCGTCATCCCAGCGGGGCGTCTTCCAGCCCCATATTACTGCTACCCCCCCACCGCCTCCCCCTCCCCCATTAGTCTATCCCGTACTCCCTGTCCTTACTCTCTCCCCCACCATTTACCTCTCTCCCGTCTCTTCCCTGTCTCTCCCTCCATTAGTCTGTCCCTTACTCCCTGTCCATAGTCTCTCCCCCACCCTTTACGTCTCCTCCGTCTCGTCCTTATTCCCCGTCTCTTCTCTGTCTCTCCCTCCAGTAGTAAGTCCCTTACTCTTTGTCCTTACTCTCTCTCCCACCCATTACCTCTCCCCTGTCTCTTCCCTGTCCCTTCCTCCGTTTTTCTACTTCTTACTCTCCTATCCTTACTTTCTCACGTATACCCATAGCCTCCCCCTCCATTAGTCTCTCCACCCCCTGTTAGTCTGCCATTTACTCCCCTGTCTTTACTCTCTCGCCTACCCTTAGCTTCTTCCCTCCCTTAGTCTCTCCTCTCCATTAGTCTATGCTTTCCTTCCTTGTCCTTACTCTTTAACGCTTTCCCGTGCCCGTAGCCTTTTGCCTGTCTCTGTCCTCTACTGTCTTTTATTTCCTCTCCAATCATAGCCTTTCTCTTCCTTCATCCATACCTTACTTTAGTGCTTGTACTCTCTCTCTCTCCACTATATATAGTCTCTTTCACTCTGGTAATCCCTCTTTTCTACCCCTTTTCCTCTCCTTCCTTTAATCTCTTCTTCCATCCTTATTCTTTCTTAGTTTCTTCCTACATACGGTCGTCTTACCCGAGAGGCTGCACGAGCTACGCTACAATTGTACGCTACATGTCTCTGAATTGTAGTTGAGCTTACTGAGTGGCGTAGCCCACATCAGAAGCAACGCTACGTGGCGAACGTAACGTTGTTTTTTGTGTAAGATAGCATTTAGTCTCTCCTTTAAGTCTCTCATACCCATAGCTCCCCACCCTTAGCGTTCCCATGTCCCCTTTAGTCTCCTTTGGCTTCCGTGATCTCCCTTACCTTTGTCTCCCCACTTATAATCTCCCCAAACTCCACTCTTCCTTTGCTTCCTTAAGATGTATCCTTTTCCCTGTTTTGTCTCCAGGCGATAATATTCAGTTTAAGAGACTTTTCGAACTGAAAAGGTTAGTTATTGCCCTCGTTAACCCCTTCACTATTAAGGTGTTTTCATAATCAGAATAAAATCGTCTAGAGATAGCAAGAGGAGAAAAAGATTTATTGTTAATCCTCTCCCACCAACCTTTCGTCTTGTACCATCCCCTCCTCCCTCCTTTTTTTTTTTTTTTTTTTTTTTTTTTTTTCACTGCAAGTTTCTCTCTCTCTCTCTCTCTCTCTCTCTCTCTCTCTCTCTCTCCAATCCCTCCCAATCCTCCTTCGTCCTCTATACCCAAGATCTCCTCCTTCATCCTCGCCCTCCCTCCTTCCCCCTCCCTCATCCCCACCGCAGAGTAATGGAGTCATCCGTATGATAAAATCCCTGAGATCGTGCATGACTCCTGGATATATGAGGAGGCGTTTGTTCCAGGATGAGTCTCCCGCCTGGGTTATCTTGTGCTGATGTCTCCGGGGCCAGCTCTCGAGGCTTATTTGGGAACAGTCGAGGCGCGAAACTCTTAGACTGAGACCTCGCTGGTAGTTACTTTTTGCTTGGATTTCGCGCATAATTTGTACCCCTTAGAAATTACGTTTTTTTTTTATTGTATTAGAAGAATTATTACACACTGCTTTAATTACTATGAATATTATCTGATCACATGAAAGGGAGATATATCGACTAAAGTTTGACATTATGTTACAGTTGTTTTGAAATTATGCAGAATATCCCTGCATTATGTCTGTTAATAATGTGGATGATATGGAAAAATTTTTGTCATTTCTTAACATGTTATAATAAAATTACCTGTCAGCTAGATGATACCCTTGTGAGTGTTAGTTGTCAGAAATTAGAGTCACACGACAACTCGAAATACTGTGAAAGACATTCCTAATTGCACATACAGGAAATAGATAAATAAATAAATAAATAAACGAAGTGAAGAAATAAGCTGGTTGAAGTATAATAAAGGTTTATGGCCTGATGTTTATACGCAGCGGAGCGATATATATTGGGTAGGTTATAGTAATGACACTGTTTTTCGGATGCTCATGGTTTACTCCTGCTGTGTACATAGATGCAATAGGTGCAGGGTGATGGTGGTAGTAGGGTGATGCTGGGGGTAAGATGATGGTGGTGGTCGGGTGATGCTGGTGGTAGCGTGATGGTGGTGATAGGATGATGGTTGTGGTTGGGTGATGCTGGTGGTAGGGTGATGCTGGCAGTAGGATGATATCTTTACAGTCCAACCTTAGTGATGATGGCGCGGTGGGGTTCACAGTAATGCTATTTGTATATTCATTCATGGAGGATCTTTCTTGCCTTCCCAGTATAAGACTCTCATGTATTGTTCTCTGTATGTCTTCTCCCTTCGTCCCTCCCCTGTACCTCGTATCTGTTGCTTCTTCAGCCCTACATCTACTTCCTCCCGTATTTCTTTCGTACTCTTATTTTTTTTTCCCTGGCATCCAAGTTTCCCTTTCAAAAATGCCCTCACCTTCTGTCTACTTGTTAATCCTCTGATCCCCAGTTTTAATTTATCATCTGACGCTGTCTTGTTTCCTCCAGTTTAACTTAATCCTCCATTTTTCTATCTAGCAGCTGCCTGTTCCTTAATTCCCATTATTCTCTCATTATTCCCATTTCCCTCTTTACCCGTTAATTCTTTCTGTATCCTCATGTTCTGTCTCTGCTTCCTTGAAATGTTTTCATTCTCAGGTTTTGTTTTTATCCGTTTGTTCTACTTTTATCCCCCAGTTCTGTCTTTATCCCCCAGTTGTATTTTTATTCCCTAATTCTGTCTTTATCCACCAGTTCTGTCTTTATATCCTCGTTCTGTCTTTATCTCCCAGTTCCGTCATTATCCCCCAGTTTGGTCATTATCCCCCAGTTTTGTGTTTATCCCCAGTAGTATCTTTATCCCCAAGTTCTCTCTTTACTATCCAGTTCTGTACTTATTCCAGCTTCTATTTTTAACCCCCCAGATCTGTCTTTAATCTCCAGTTCTATCTTTATCCCCCAGTTCTACATTTACACCATAGTCCTATGCATATTTCCTGGGTATGTCTTTGTTCCGTAATGGTATCTTATCCTCCAGTTTGGTCTTAATATTCATAACTAGCCCATACCAGACGATGTGACGACAAAATACACCAGTCCGAGTAACAACGTCCTTTCTCACACTTGGGTTCCGATCTTCCCCAGAGGTGAAATGAGGCTTATAAGGAGATTTGATGCTGCCAGGGGTCTTGGTTGGATTTCTTGCCTTTAAATATTGTGGATTACGATAGTCTAGCCGCGGGACCTTACGCCTCCAAGGGGTATATACTGGATTAGGTGTTTTTTTTTATTTCATCGTACCCTTCCTCAATTTTTCAGGCTC
Source organism: Coenobita brevimanus (assembly GCF_032717465.1). Classification (NCBI taxonomy): domain Eukaryota; kingdom Metazoa; phylum Arthropoda; class Malacostraca; order Decapoda; family Coenobitidae; genus Coenobita; species Coenobita brevimanus. The sequence continues at coordinate 7,010,040 of NC_137019.1, read as the reverse complement.
TGCCACTTACGGTCTCCCTCCTTTCTTGCCCATTGTGGATCTTCCTCCCCCATCCCTCACTTCTTTTTCATATTCAGTCTTTCTCCAACAACCCCACACACAGACACACACGTACCGACACACAGACACTCTTATACATAGTCACACACATGCACGCACAGACAGTATAAAACACACACACACACACACACACACACACACACACAACTTTTTTACACAGACAGTATAAAACACACACACACACACACACACACACACACACACACACACACACACACACACAACTTTTTTTTTCCTTGTATCCCTCTCACTGTTCTCTCTTCCCTCTTTTCTTCCATTTATCCATTCACTCCATTTTCTCTTCTCGCTCCTTCTCGGTTAAACATTCGCTCACTGGCCAGCCTAATGTGCTCTCTCTCTCTCTCTCTCTCTCTCTCTCTCTCTCTCTGTCTCGTATGTTCTTTCTCTTCTCTCCATCTTTCCTCCTCCTCCTCCGCCGGTATAATGTGTTGTCTGAGCGGCCCTTCTTCTTATCGTCTCTTCTCTTCTACTTTCTTCTCAACTTTTCCCTCTTTCCTTTCCTCTTTTTCTCACCTCCACCTCTATCTTCACGTATCTTCATTCCTCTCCCTCTTGTCTCCTCTTTCCTCTCTCACCCTTTTTTCCCCTTCCACAACACCCTCCTCTTCTCTCCCTCCCCTCCCCCTCATTCCTCTTCCCCCATCCCTCTTCCTTTCCCACTTCCTTGTTTCTCCTCTTTCCTCTCTCACTCATCTCTTTCCCCGTCCAGAACTCCCTCTTCCTCCCACCTCTCCGTCTCCCCACTCCGTCTTCCTCCCACCTTTCCCTCTCCTCCCTCCCTCTTCTTCTCCTCGTCCCTCTTTTCTCTCCTTCTCTCCCTCCCTCTTCCTCTCACCCTCCCTCCCTTCTCCCCCCCTCATCCCTCTCTCCCTTCCCTCCTGGTCAGCCACACTGTTACTCCCTGGCCGGCATAATGTGGTGTCTGGGGTCTCTCTCCCTCTCCCTCCCTCCATCACCATTAATCTCCCTCTATCTCTCCTCTCACTCTCTTCCTTTTCATCCTTATTTCCCTTTTTCTTCATCCAGTTCCCTTTTCCTTCATCTGTTTCCTCTTTTATCTGCTTCTCTGTCTATCCACTCACCCTCTTCCGTTTTTCAATGATTCCTGTTTTTCTTTTTTTTTTCATTCATTTCCCTTTTCCTTTTCTTCCTCTTTCTTCATTTGTTTATCTATTCTTTGTCTGCTTCACCTTTTTTCATGCCCGTTTTAGCTTTTCGACTTTCATTTCTTGTTAACTTTAGCTTTCTCCCTTCTTTACCTCTCCCCATTTTTTTCCATCCCCACCCCCCATTCCCTCTCCTCCTACCGCCTTTTCTTACCCTCCCCCACTCCTTCTTTATCCACAACTGGGAGTGTCTTACCCTACATCCTCTCTCTTTTCACTCTTTCACCTTCTCTTGCCATCCCCATTTCTCTCTCTCTCTCTCTCTCTCTCTCTCTCTCTCTCTTCCTGACTTTCAGCTTCCTTCTTTTGATTTACTTTCTTGTCCTTGTTTTTTTCTTCTCCCTTCCCGTTTTCTTCTTTGTCCCCTTTCCTCTCTTTTATCATCATCATCATCATCATCATCATCATCATCTCCTCTTCACTCTTGACATGTTTTCTTTTTCCCCTCCTCTCTCTTCTAATTATTATTATTTTTTTTTTTACCTTTTTCTTGACTTTTCTTGACCTCTCAGCTTCAGTTCATTTTCCCCATCTATCTGTACCAACCAGCTCCTTAACTGTCCTCATATTTCTTAAGATTTTTTTTACTAAGATATTTTAGGTCTCCTCCTCCTCCTCCTCCTCTCTGATCTCCTCCTCTCCTTTCTTTGTATTCGTCTTTATCGCTCATTTTTTATTATTATTAATGTGACCCGGAAATGTTACCTCTCTGTTTCCACCCCATTGTGTACTTTCCTTTGTTCCTCTTCCTCCCTTCTTTCCCCTCCTTCCCCCCCACACACTTTCCTTCCTTTGTTCTTCCGTCTCTCCTTCTTATCTTTCTCGTCTCGCATTTCCCTCTTTCTCCCTTGTTTTTTGTTAATTTTCCTTTTACCTTTCTCTTTCAGTTCCCTCTCTTCCTCATATCTTCCCCCTCCCAGTCTGTCTTTTTCTCTCCGTAATTCTTCTTCCTCTCCCATCATCCTTTCCTTCCCATCTGCCTCGCTTACTCTTTCTTCCCTGTTCCTTTTACTCTTTCTCCCACCTTTGTCTCTCTCTCTGTTCTCTCTCCTCTCTTTATCTTTTTTCCTTCCTTCTCTCTTGTCTGTCTCTTCCATCCACTTTTCATTCTCTCCTTGGCATCTGTTCCTCTTCTTCCATCTTTCACTTCCAGTCTCGTATTTTCTTTTTCCTTTGCCGTCGTCTTTCTCTTCCCATCCCTTCCCATTCCACTCTCTTCCTTTCCACCCCTTCACATCTCACTCACTTTTCTTTCCCATCCCATCAGATCTCACTCTCTTTCCCTTTCCATCCTTTAACATCCCATTCACTTTCTCTTCCCATCCCTTTCCATCCCACCCTTTTTCTCTTCCCATCCCTTTCCATCCCACCCTTTTTCTCTTCCCATCCCTTTCCATCCCACCCTTTTTCTCTTCCCATCCCTTCCTCTTTCTCTTCCCATCTCTCTCTCTTTCTCTTCTCATTCTCTCCCATCCCACTCTCTTTCCCTTCCCATCCCTTCCTATCTCACTATCTTTCCCTTCCCATCCTTTCTCATCTCTCTTCCCATCCACTCTCTCTTTTCTTCACTCCTCTTACCCTTCTTCTGACTTTCCCTTCCCATCCCGTCCCTTTCCTTTGTCTCCCACCTCTCCTCCTGTAGGCATTTTTCCTCCTCCGTGGCTGGTAATGTAACTTTCTCGGAAGATAAGAACACTTTCCCTCCCGCCTCCATTTGGTAGACACGGATTTTTCTACAAACCTCCCTTTCTTTCCACCCTTCGCCAAGGATCTAAGAGGTCATTGGTATTGCTCTCCATTGTTATTGTTCTTTGGCTTTGTGGTTGGTTTTCTCTGTGTTTTCTTGACCTTTTCATTCCGAAGGGCTTTTTTTTTTTTTTTTTTTTTTTTTTACCTCAAGACGAATTAAAAAAAAAAAAAGTCAACATACTGAAAAGGTGAATAGGTATTTCCAGACTCTCTCAAGTGGTATGAGATGAGGCCCATTTGTGACGTACTTTGATGCTAAGTACAGTATTCAGAGTTTTGTTAGTCTTCCATCTTCGTGTTTTGGGTACCGTACTAAGTTTGAATAGGGGGAGGATGGTGATGATGAGATGGAGGAATATGATGATGATGATGATTGTAATGATGATAGTAATTATAAGAGTATCATTATTGCATCATTATTGTATTCTGAGTAATTATACCCACCCTTGAAAATGCCACTGAGAAGATACAGTATTTACCCGACATGGACTTGCCTTTAATTCATCCATTCCATACTATTTAGTTTTCTCCTCTAGTAAGGTCCTATTGAGTCCTTTAATCCTGTATCCCCTCTTCACTTTTCCTTGTGATTTATCCGATTTTCTTTACTGAGCGTTGGTTGGGAGGCGGGTTTACGACAATAACACGAAACATGTCTTCAGAAAATTAGTTGACCCAATTTATTACTCTCATCTGTTTTCTTTATTGTACTTTTTAAAAACACTGTCATATTTTACCCTTACTAATACGTTCATATTTTAACTCCATATTTTTGTAGGATTAATATTGAAATCGGGGCATGGGGTTGAGATAGGTTTTATTTATATGGTAATTCACGTCCTGTCATAATCGTACTCCTCCTGCCGTGGAGATCTGGTAGCGAGAAAGGAATTTATTTGTATCAGTTTTCGCAGTCTAGTTTTGTCATCATAGTTTCTTTTCCCTATAACTTCCTAAGATATGATAACAGTATTTTTATCCTTCATACGATAATTAGAGAGGTGTTTGGTATGTAGGAGGACTACTGGGCCTTGAGAGCAGGCAGTGAAGCCTATGCCCAGAAGTCGGACACATTAAAAAAAAAAAAAAAAAAAAAAAAAATACATATTATTAAGCTTCATGCCTTAGAGTCGTAGTAGGAGGAGGAGGGTTTTTAGCTGCTGTACCCGTTTTATTCTAACTTGGCCCACACTAAAATGTTCATCTCTCCCTCTTGAAGACTGAGTTGTAATGAGAAATGAAGGCTAGAATATGAAGCAGGTCTTGAGGAATGGCTATGGGAAGGATCTAGAGCCATAGTATTGTCTTATTCTGGCACTGAGGAGCTGCGTCAAGTAAGCTGCAAAGGGACAAAAATCTGCCATGTTAAGATAAAACGAGTAAAGCATTTTTTTTTTCAACTGTTTATGTTTTGTGTTCATGTATTTCTTGGCATTCACTGGATAATATCAGTCCTCTGTGTGGTAATTTTTCTTCATATTACTATCATCGTCGTCGTCGTCGTCGCCTTGCTCCGGAGATCTGATATTTTTAATGAGTTCTGTTCTTTATTATCTTTCTACTCTCCTTAGCCTCTTGTTTAACTGACATGTTATTACAGTATTTAATCTTTGTTTGGTAATTTTTTTCATAGTATTAACATCCTCTTCATACCCTATAAAGTTTGGTAAGGAGAGCGGGAATTTCATTTTTTTTTTTTTTTTTTTTTTTTTTTTTTTTTTTAACCTTAATATTTCCTTCGTCCTCTTACCACGCATAGTTACATTTGATTACAGTATTTAATCTTTGTATGATAATTTTCTGCATAACATTACCATCCTCTTTATGCCCTGGAGATGTGGTGGAGAGAGAAGGAGTTTGTTTTCCTTCTCTCCTCGTCCTCGTCCTCCTCCTCTTCCTCCTCGTCGAGTTGATGGTTCTCCTCTCTTAAATCCGGCGTCATCATCTCCCTCCATTAGCATCTTCCATTCCGCCTCTCCCCTCCCTCATCTCCCTCCTCCCCCCCCACCCGTCACCTCGCCAGGGTCCTTATTCTCGTCATCTTAGCCTCTTCACTACGAGGGTGTCTGATTTTGTTTTTTCTTGCTATCAGACGGTTTTATTCAGCCTTCATTAACCCCTTCACTGAGACCAAGGGGGTCGGTGGTCCTCAGAGTTGAATGATATAATTTGACTCTGGCTAGAACACACACACACACACACACACACACACACACACACACACACACACACACACACACACACACACACACACACACACACAAGACCATAGTAAAGACATTAGGAGAATCTCAACCACCTCCTGTTTACCTGTTTATTTCTGTGTGATGTGTTAATATTCTCGTGTGTGTTATTTTTGGGAACTATTTCACTGTTAAAAGGAAAAAAAATGAATGCAGTGTAATATCGTGGTGTTATCATCATCATAGTCGTCGTCGTCGTCTTATTTATTTTATTTACCTCCTAGTGAAAGGGTGAAACAAAACTGAGAGAAAACATGGTAAAACTATGAAGTGGGGCAAGTATCATTAGAATATCCTGTGAAATGTGCAAGATGAAGCATGGTACAGTGGTGTAATATGCAAGAATATGGCTGTAAGAAGGTGTGAGTCTCCTATGGCCGCAGCAATGTGGGGTTGGGACGCTTTGTAGCACCTGTACCCAACTATTTGTTTTTGCTTACAGCTCCTTAATATTCTTGGGTGTTATTTTTGCAATGTAGTCCGCTGCCAAAAGGAAATATATTAGGATACAAGAGAATGTAGCGGTGCTGTAAAGAAAAATAAATCGCTAAGGAAGAGGTGTTTGCTTCCTGTGTCCGTGAGAACACATAAAAATAATACGAGAATATTAAGTTATATGCAAAAAAAAAAAAAAAAGTAAAGGAGAAGTGTTAAAAATCCCCTTATGCCCACGAGAATACGAGTTTACATATATAAAACCCAAGAGGATGTCAAGATACGATATGGAAGAATAAAGAGGTAAAGAATAGGTGTTATGAAGCATCCCTAGCTTGCGGAGAATAGGGTTTGGTAGTATGAGATAGAAGAGGTTATGAACTGACCATACACAGAAATAAAGAAGTAATGGAAGAGGTATAACAAAGCTTCCTATTCCCTGAAGAATATACGTTTCTCGGAGTCCACCATCCCTTCTTCAGTTTCCCCTTGCGTCTGCCCTAATCCCTCTCATCCATTCTCATCCCCGTCGCCCATTCTTAACCATGTCGCGCTCTTGATACCGGTTTTTGTAGGATTTTCTTCTCCTGAGCCCTTTTTAATGTCATCATATATTTGTTGCCAAGGTGGGGTGGGAACTCATTTGATAGCGTTATAGTTCTCGTAATTCCACCTCGCGTACCTTTATAATGGTCATAGTTTGTTTGTTTTCACCCAAAGGAACTGGACCACTTGCACAGCTTGAATAGTAAGCTTGAATATTAAGCTTTATTATAAGGTTAGGAATCAGATTAACCCACCAAACTGACTACATTTGGCCATCAACTAAGCTGAATTTGTTAGGGATCTTCATGTTAGAATATACTGTACACGTTCCTGTTGCTGTTTATTCCTTCCACTGTTATTTCTCCCTTCCACTGTTACTTCCCTCTTTCACTGTTACTCCCCCCTTCCACTGTTACTTCTCCCTTCCACTGTTACTTCTCCCTTTCACTGTAACTTTCCTCATCCACTGTTACTCCCCCCTTCCACTGTTATTTCTCTCTTCCACTGTTATTTCTTCCTTCCACTGTTATTTCTCCCTTCCACTGTTATTTCTCCCTTCCACTGTTATTTCTCCCTTCCACTGTTATTTCTCCCTTCCACTGTTATTTCTCCCTTCCACTGTTATTTCTCCCTTCCACTGTTACTTCTCCCTTCCACTGTTATTTCTCCCTGCCACTGTTATTTCTCCCTTCCACTGTTATTTCTCCCTTCCACTGTTATTTCTCCCTTCCACTGTTACTTCTCCCTTCCACTGTTATATCTCCCTTCCATTGTTATTTCTCCCTTCCACCGTTGTTTCTCCCTTCCACTGTTATTTCTCCCTTCCACTGTTATTTCACCCTTCCACTGTTATTTCACCCTTCCACTGTTATTTCTCCCTTCCACTGTTATTTCTCCCTTCCACTGTTATTTCTCCTTTTCACTGTTATTTCACCCTTCCACTGTTATTTCACCCTTCCAGTGTTATTTCTCCCTTCCACTGTTATTTCTCCCTTCCACTGTTCTTAGCCGTTTCCGTACGATAATGTGTAATTTTAAAGTATTTCCTGAAGTGAATGAAATAATCTAGAAAGAGTCGTAATATAAACGAAAGGACGTCACCGCACCATGGGGTTAAATCCTTCAGAAAATATATATTCTTTATTCTTATTACCTCCAGACGACTTAATTCCGTTATATGAGATCCCCAGGTAGAGAGGGGGCTCGGAACTACCCTCATTAAGTCCTTCAGTGCGATTGTGTATTTTCTGTGTTATTCTTGCTACCTGTGCGATTTTATTTAATGCAGGGGATTACGTCTGTGGTGGAAAGGGGTAAGCATCCTTTATTAACCTCTTACATGCCCATTATATTTCGTTTTATGTATTGTATTCCGTTTTATTCCGTTTTGAGGAGGCGTCTCTTAAGGTTAACTTTGTCTTGACCATTGTTACTGTACATTTATATAATATTTTCCCTTGAGACCGTTTTAGAGTCTCTCTCTCTCTCTCTCTCTCTCTCTCTCTCTCTCTCTCTCGCTTTGCCGTTTTCCGAGTTCCGTAATTCTTCTAATTTTCCCTCTCTCCTTAGTCATCAGTTTCTCTGGGTCCTCTTTCATCCTCGTCCACCTGTATGCCCTCTTTCATCTGTCCATGCTTCACCTCCCTCACTTCCCCTTCCTCTTCTCACACCCACGTCCTCCTTTCATCTCCCTCTCCAGGTCCATCACTTCCACAAGGACAATCACCTCTGTCATTTCATCAGAGTTCTGCTTACCCTCCTTCCATTTTCCTTCTCCTACTCCTGCTCCTGCTTCTCCCCCACTTCCTTTCTTTCTCCCTGTTCCTGCTCTTTTACTTCATCATTCTTTTCTTATTAATTTTCCTGCTGTTTCATCCCCTTCCACTTCGTTTTTTTTTCTTTTCTTTTTTACCGTCTAATAGCTCTCCTCCTCCTCCTCCTCCTCCTCCTCCACTCCCACATTTCCATATCTTCAAGCCACGATTACAACGAGGCAATTAGAAATCTCCATCAGTGTGGTTGGGCTTCTGGCGAGCACTTTAAAGTTGTTCCTGCCTCCATATGTCTCCGTCCCCATCACACAGCCAGCCTCCCGCACAACTTGTCTCTGTCAGGACCCTCGTTGGGGATGAGAACTGGGTGGAGAGGGGGGGGCTGTGGGTTGAAGGAAGGAAGGAGGCTGTGGATGGGAGTGGGAGGGGTTGAAGGGAGGAGGTTGTGGGTGGGGGTGGGAGGGGTTGAAGGGAGGGGTTGAAGGAAGGAGGCTGTGGGTGGAAGGAAGGAGGTTATGGATGGAAGGAAGGAGGCTTTGGGTGGGAGGGGTCGTGGGAAGGAGGCTGTGGGTGGAAGGGGTGGAAGAAAGGATGTTGTGGATGGGAGTGGGAGGGGGGAAAGGAAGGAGGCTGTGAGTGGGTGAGGATGGGTCTTGGAGAAGAGGAAGAGGTATTAGAGTGTGAAGGAAAGATGAAGTGCGGGAGTATGTAGGGATGTTATTGGTTAGAGAGAGAGAGAGAGACAGAGACAGACAGACAGACAGACAGAGATTAAGAAGTGAGGAGAGAATGGGGAAGAGTGTGACTAGGACTGGTTGAGGAACGTGAAAGGGAGCTGCGAGAGGAAGGTATGGGAGGAATTGGGTGTTGTGGGAGGAACTGAAGGTGCTTGGGAGAGGAAGGGTGAAGAAGTCAAAGGGAAGAGCGGGGAGAGGAGGAAGAATGGTGAAGGAGTGGAAGAGAGGGAGTGGATGTGTGATGGAAGGAGAAGTGATGGTAGAAAAACTGGTAGGGAGAGAGGTAGGAGGGAAGTGAGGGTTGATGTGAGGAACTGGGAGAAGAATTATGGGAGGAAAAGGGAGAGGGGATATGAAGGAGAAAAGATTGATGAGAGGTGAACTGGAGTGGAAGAGAGGGATGGCAGGCTGTGCTGGAATGTAGGTGAGTGTGAGATGACGGGAGGAACTATGACAGAAGGGTAATAGGACCTGAAGGAGAAGGGATGGTTAGAGATGAGAACTGGGTGTGGCGAGAGGTAAAGAGCAAGAAAGGGAAAACTGTGGAGGTTGATAAGAGTGGCGTAGTATGTATAGAAGACAAGGAAGTGACTGATGTTGGATTGGCTGGGGGTGAATATACAATAATATACAATAACAAATTTAATTATCTTCACTTTTTTTTTTTTTTTTTTTTTTTACAAACGAAAAATAACCAAAGTCTCAACTGGACTAATGCTTATATCGGGTGGCTCGACTTTCCTATGATGTATTGACCAAACATTAGGAAAGTGCTTAATTTCCTAACTCGTGCGACTACGAGAAATCTTGGTGTAGATAAAGAGACCGAGGATTTAGTAATCAAGGGATTAAGTTTCAGTGTATGATTAGAGAGAGAGGGCGTGAGACAGAGGGATGGAGGAGCTGAAATTTGGAGAAATGAGTGAGATCTCGTGTATCTTGTTTTAAGGTAACGTAAGAGAGACTCTAAATATACAAGAAGGAGGAGAGACACGCTGAGTCTTAAAAAAAAAACTTGTCGGAAAGAGGGGGAAGAGGACAACAGATTAGTAGAGAGGAGATGAAGGAGGAAGAAGTACTATACAGAGACTAGTGTGGAAGGACAGATTAGTGTATGTGTGAAAAAGGATAAAAAGTAACCAGGCAAATGTGAAAGAGTTTGGTGTTAGGTATGAAGAGGATTACAAAAAACGTAAATTTAGATAGAGGATAATTATGACTTTGGTGCAGTGTGGGGAAACGATCAGAAGAAAAGAAACACACACACACACACACACACACACACACACACACACACACACACACACACACACACACACACACACAAAGAGAGAGAGAGTGTGGTGTTATATGGGGACACACACACACACACACACACACACACACACACACACACACACACACACACACACACACACACACACACACACACACACACACACACACACAGAGTGTGGTGTTATATGGGGAGAGGATAACACAAGAAGCACAGACATACGTGGGAAAGTCCATAGCTCTAAGAAAGAGAGAACAGAAGCCAGATGATGAGAATCGGGACTGGAAGGAAGAAGATCAGACTGGGAGGAATTGGAAGGGTGATTTTTTTTACTTGGGAGGAGGGAGAATTGAGCTTTGGATTAGAGAATGGACGAGGTCGTGCTTAGATGGCAAGGAAAGGCGGAGGAATATCACGGAACAATAAACACGCTGTAATAGAACTCAAGATATGATATTTAATTAGTATTGGTCCCCCCATTGATATTCCGTAAACGATTATCACTAACTTATTTTTGGCGCATCGGATTGATTGCAAGAGGTCTCCGTTAAGATCAAGGAAATCGTGTGACGTTATCCAGAATAGAATAAAACAAGGGAAAAGGAAGAAATAAGTAAGAGCAGAAGCGGTATGAATACAGTCAAACCCTGCGTCAAGCATTACGAGAGTCAGTAGCTGGAAATAGCAAAAGATAAAGTTGTAAAAAGGGTGTAAGTGTAGAGCCTGTTGAGAGCCTTCTGCTCAAGCTGATTTATATATATATATATATATATATATATATATATGTTGGTACACTGGCATCTTAGAGGATGTTATGGGGCGTATATATTGTGGCGGTAATGGCTTTCGGAGGCCATTTAGTCACTCAGATGATTTACAAGGGAACACGCTGAAGGATGAGCTGTTCTCAGATACACCGCTTCCTCCAGTGAAATGCTCTTCTTGGATTCGTAGCAGTTCCCTTCTCCGCTTAGGTGAGCATAATCCTTGATAGTACAAAAGATAAACTGTACAAAACGTTATCGTACTATTGTGCTGCAAAGAATAAACGGGTTAGAGTGTATAGTAAGGTGATAGGAGTCTTTAATCACTCTTTGGCTAGCATAAATAAAAGAACTGCTTACAGACAGATTTATTTATTACCTGTATGTCATCAAGTAGTGATTTGTGAGTCACTTAGTAGATATTTCTCTTCTGGACACACACACACACACACACACACACACACACACACACACACACACACACACACACACATTTTATATATATATATATATATTATAAACATATATATATATATATATATATATATATATATGTATATATATATATATATATATATATATATATATATATATATATATATATATATATATATATATATATATATATATATATATATATATATATATATAAATCCCATTGGATCCCGGAGTTGCTGGGCGAGGCATTGTGCTGGGAGGGTCCTAAGTGTACAGTCCTCAGCCTATCGGCTTATAGTCATGAAGCTCATAGGTCCCTCCCTGGGGGTTCCCTACATTATTAACTTTTGAAAATTCCCAGTTCTCTCCTATATTGAGGACACTGGGCTCTAATGGGATATATATATATATATATATATATATATATATATATATATATATATATATATATATATATATATATATATATATATATATATATATATATATTAACCCTTCCCAAAGCTGAGAGAGGACGTATCGAAAAGGGATATCTGTAACGAGAGGTGTGCATGTGAAAGTTGACGTGTTGCAGTCTGTGTGTGTGTGTGTGTGTGTGTGTGTGTGTGTGTGTGTGTGTGTGTGTGTGTGTGTGTGTTTATGTCACTGGTATGAAGCGACAGGTTGGGTACATATGCAAACATATGAAAGGCCATACTACCAAGCCCCACTTTGAATGTCCACCACAACTCGGGTTTTCGAACCGCAGACTCAGGGTACACGAGGATCGGGAGACGATGCTAATATCCTCAAGGAAGTAAAGAAGCTTGAATTTCCCTCGAGTTTTCATGTCTTCACATTATTAGACTAAGTACAGTACACAGAAGCTCTTGGAAAATTCGATGTTCTGTATTTTCTTGTGGATATCAGTATATTCGTGAATCACATACCTCTTGAGTCATATATATTCACACACACACACACACACACACACACACACACACACACACACACACACACACACACACACACACAAGCAAAACACGTAGTGCAGGTGAGTGTAAGGTAATCATAGAGTGTGTGATGCGGTGGAGGGGCCTGATCGGCTTACCCGGTGGACGCACCCAAACCAGCTGGGGTTCAGTAGGGTACGATGCTCCTCGGTACCGGAACACCTTTATCTTCCTCCCTGTTTACATCGTTGCTTGTCGTCGTGGATCACCTTTCTACACACCTCAGTCTCTCTCGTATCAGATGCGGTGGTGTGGTTAGCATGGAGATACTTTGCATGTACCCGCTCGATGGTTTGTCTGTTTCTTGTATCTGGTTTCTTTTTGCCATCATATGTATGTTGGTATTTCTGTCTGTTATTGTGGATTTGGTTACAGATGTCTTGGTGTTGTGGTGATGGATTTTGTGTAGAAGTATCAGCATCGTATATAGTCAGTTTTGATGTAACCTTGTCCAGCCCACTCCATCACCAGGATCCCTCACGCAGCGTAGTCTAATTTTCCTCGTCTTGTGTCGTGCGACTTTGTAACACCACTACTTGGGCAGCGTGTAGCGAGATCGGTGAACACAGATGGACTCCCGAGCTTTGTGTCTTCTTCTCCATCACAAACACCAGTCCATCGTGTGCGTCAGAGGATTATCACACTAACGCCGCCTTTGCACAGCGCCCAAACTCGCCTACCCAACTCCCTCGCGCTTCCTCCACTGTCACCACTTTGTCTGCTGGAAGGTCCATTTGTTCGCCTGTACGAAGTCCCTTTCACGCCTCGCTCTTTCTGACTTGTTACGTCCCGGACAGGCGGTTGGTCATGCCAGGTTTTTGCTTGGGAGGTTGTCACACGGCGATAAGATAAGACGGTGATGGTTACAAATTCTTGGGACTCTGAACCTCCCTCCTCGGCCGTCCATCCATCCGCAAAGGTTCATTAGCATCACGCGTGGCTGACAGGGGGAGTGTATCATCGGTTGTACCGAGCATGTTGTTCCGAGCACCAACAAAGAGGTCGTTTAGAAAGTTCAGTCCAGCAAGTCTGTTTGATGTTCGGACTTAAACTGGGTAACAAAATTTGAAAAGCATGTGGACAGTTATTCTTACAGCTGCCAAACATTTTGTACGCAGTTCTGTCACATATCATACATTAAAGTGTTTGTGGAGTTCTTGATTTTTATTTTGACGAAAGAGGTTAGGAATTGTGCTTTATTGCAGTGGACATGAAACACATGGAGCAATAGTTGGTTGCTTTATGTCTTTATCCCTCCCCTCCTGCCTCCATCATCAACCGCACATCACTGGCCAGGCCCTGAAATGGTGGTGTGGGGAGATCAAAGGGACGATGGAAGGGGCCAGCTCTCAGCCCTTTACCAGCCCTCGCTCCTCCCCCTCACTCCCTGTTGCTGACACCGCCATTCCTTGAACAAGATATTCCTGTTATATTGCATATGTACCACTGCCATACACCTGATCGAACCCGCATTGTGTATAATATGATCCCTTCACTCCTCCATGCCTTAATTATTTTGAGAATGTTTAGAGACGATCGATAGTAATTTAGTAGACAGTGCATCTGCATGTCATCCTTTAATGCCTACAAGCAATAGCGTGAGTGGAGCGTTATATATGCAAATAGTTTGCATCATATCAGCCCGTCAGCCGCAGATGTGCTTAAGGCGTCGAGGAGAGTGATGTGCGATGCAGCAGTATAACACTACGCTGATTTGTATTTCTGTTTAGGCTGCTCACCTCGTCCCCTTCACATTGGGTACTTCTTTTCTGTCACATTTTCGCACTTTCTTGCTCTCTCGCTTCCATCCTGGTCTTCCCGGCTTAACCCTTACACCTCCTGTCTCAAACACACAGCCTGTCCTGTCAACCACGACTTCCATCGGATCCTTTTCACCACTTCACTAACCACTGGCCTCTGTTAACCATATCTACTTTTCACAGTTTTCCTCCTCAGTCCACCATCCTCTTTATTTTTTGTATCTTATAGATTTTTTCTTTAAATGTGCGGGATCTTCTTTAGGAGAGATTTTGCCCGTATGTCTCCTACTAATGATTTTCGGACGCGACGTGCTTCACTCCCATAGACATAGGGGCCTTTAGCGAAACCACACTACACCACACAAATCATCCTCTTACGGCACATCACACCACACACCTTTCTTCCAGGCCACAGAACACAAAATCGCTCTCAATACCACACCACACCGCACTAATCATCCTCTTACGGCACGCCACACCACACCACACCATTCTCCCAAGCCGCAGTACACAAAATCACTCTCAACACCACATCATACCACACAAATCATCCTCTTACGGCACACCACACCATACCACACCATTCTCCCAGGCCACAGTACACAAACTCACTCTCAGCACCACACCACACCTACCTCCCACACCGCGCCACACAAAATCAACCTTCCACACCACACCAAGGGCATTAACCGACGTGCTGTGAAACTCCTTCATCTAGTACATTTGTACATGTTTTTTTCGTTTATCCGTCTCCAAGCTTTAACTTAAACTGCTTTTCCATTCCCGTTTTTTTATGTTCTTTTTCGTGGGTATTTTTTTTTCCTTTTCGTCACACATCATTCCTTCTTACCTTCCTCAATCCCACCTCCTGTCCTCCCAACATCCCTCTGTTCCACCTCCCTGCTGCCCATTTTCTCCTCACCCACCTCCTGATCCCTTACCTCTTTTTTTCTCCGATATCTCCTTCCACAATTCTTTCCCCACCTTCTTTTCCTCGTCGTCTTCTTCCTTCCTTCTACCATCTTCCGCACCTTCACTTCTTCCACTTATCCTTCTTCCACTTCTCCTCTCCCTTCTCCTTCTCGCAGCTCTTCATCTTCAACCTCTTCTCTCACCTCCTTCTCTCCCGGCTCCCCCTCCCCCCCTTCCCACTCAGCTACCATCTCCTCTCTTCGCCTTCCACTTCCTGGACCGGATACAACCGTAGTGCAGCTTCCCTCAGAGGGCCCGCTAAGTACCCGAGCTAATTAAATTCAATTAATGAAAGTCCCAACTTGATTAAATCCCGGAGGTAATGTAGCGGGCTGATGGATGGAGGAGTGACGGGATATCGAGCCCTAAGTGAAGTGGTGTTAAGGGTCAGTGTCGCGTTGTTGCCTTGCCCTCACCTTCTCACAATGGCTGAGCGGTAGGCGTAACTCCTCCATTCAGATTTCTCCACTGCTTTGAGAGGGACGGCTGGGATGCGGGTGGTGGCTACACTGTCCACATGTTAGCTACGCCGGGGTTCACATGTGGTGTCTTTATTGCCTACCCTGCGATTGAGACGATGGGTTTTGTTCTGATTATGCTGGGAATTGAAGTAGTCTACCGTATAAGTGCATTCTGATTTCATAACGATATAGAATACTGGAGTGTAATATGAAATTAATTGTGTATTAGTATAATGGACGGTGAAAATGCTTCATGTATTTTATCATTTGTCAAATGTAATGTTCCAACAGTTATTCATAGTGTCGTGATAGGAAAGCAGGTATATATAACCTTTTGTCGAGCATGAATCCTCGTATATATATATATATTAAAAAAAAAAAAAAAAAAAAAAAAAAAAAATCATGGCGGTAGCCAGAATAAGTCCGTGCTTTTTAGATAGGTAAACGAGACGGTTAAAACATTGGTATTATTTATTGGTGGCACAAGCTTATGAGTTGCTTCTGTACTCACTGCTGTTATTACAAGTGTTTTTCTTGCTGATGCCATTATAAGCCCTGTGATGTGTATTCTGGTGGTGCAGGGTCAAGGAACGTAGTTGTAAAAAAGGCCCCTGACCTCTTTGGTGGCTTCGCATTCCTGCAGAACAAATTCAGTTCTTGGCACAGTGCAGGTGTGACTGATGTCTTTCGTAGGTGTTTATAAGTAGTATTTGAAATGACGATTACATTGAAACAGTCTTGCTGATAATATAGAAGATGAATTCAGAATATGATTCAGTGAATATTGTTTATACTGTTCGTGTTATGGGTTCCTTAGCGTTGTATACTATTTTTTATTTTACCTTGGACAGAAGTAAATATTTTCCCCATCATTTTTGACGTTTCTACCAATCTGAGGGGCGGGGGCAGATCTAGATGCTTGTGTTTGTGTGTGATGGCAGAGATACATCACACGCCACCGACTCTCCCTCACCTCCCTCCCTTTTCATTATTTTTCCCGCGACTCCAGAATTTCCAGGACCGTCTTTAATGGGTGTTTATTGTGTATTTACAAGATTAGACGATTTAATGATATGAAAAATTGTAATGCTGGCGTGAGATAAAGCAATTTTCCATGCAATCTGAAAATGGCGGGGGTTATTTTTCAATCTGGATATTATATTACGCCCGTTTTAGCCACAACAGAGACGAGGGGATTTATTTAGGACTTTAATAGGCGACTTCGTTTAGGACAAAAGCTTTACTAATATAGATTTAGTCAAGGAACAGCGTAATGATGCCGGTAAACCCAAACTTTAGATTTAGGTTCCCAGTGCTTTTTAATTCCTTCATTGGCCTGGTGTGTGTGTGTGTGTGTGTGTGTGTGTGTGTGTGTTCTTTTCATTCTTGCTAACGTTATATAATGTTCAGCTTAAGGCAGACCTCTCGCACTGAAAGGGTTAGAAACAAACTCCCATAACCCCCTCCAATTATTTATTTATTTACTTCGCCTCCTGACATTGGGGGTGTGACCTCTTGTAGTAAAGGGTATAAATCTCTTTGTTCCATATATTATTGTCTTTAACTATTTGCTTTATGCATCGTCGACTAAGTATTCTGGCGTTGGGATAAAGATTTTCGGACGGAATATGGAGTTCTACCCTGTCGGCCAACTCTCTCTCTCTCTCTCTCTCTCTCTCTCTCTCTCTCTCTCTCTCTCTCTCTCAACTATCATGGGTTTTCCGCCTGTTGAATGGAGTCGTTGGCTAGAACCCAAAGTTGATATTCAGGTGCGATCCTAATGAAAGGTTAAAGCCAGGATAAGAATGGGAAATTGAGACTAACACTGGGATTTGTTACGCCCCTTACAACCTCCGGATTTTAACTCTTCTACAGTAAATACCGTAATCATGTATAGGTGCAGCACTTGTCTTGACATTATTTCAGTACGCGCACTCACATCGTACAATCTTGTACACGCACATGCGCACACACACACACACACACACACACACACACACACACACACACACACACACACACACACACACACACACACACACACACACACACACACAGGGTCGTCTGGTAGTGGTCGGCGTCACACACTCACTCTGACACTCGACATCTGCACACACACACACACACACACACACACACACACACACACACACACACACACACACACACACACACACACACACACACACACACACACACACACACACACACACACACACACACACACACACACACACACACACACACACACACACACACACACACACACACACACACACACACACACACACACACACACACACACACACACACACACACACACACACACACACACACACACACACACACATTAGACGTTATTGTCGGAGAAATACAACCTGATTTAATTACCAGGCTATTTTAATTACTGGATCGGTGTTGATAATTAGTGTAATGAAGCTGACACCATTACCAAGCACGTAATGCGATTAGTAATTGGGTCTTGGTCAGCCATTGTGCCTCGACCGCCATTAGTGGCTGACATTTGTGACGGACCGGCGGTTGCTACGTAGGCCTATATTTCAGTTGCTACAAAAAATATGATCTACATAACCAAGGTTTTAATTGTGATGATCAGTGGTACATTACAAGTACATGCAACGTTATTGGAGATGACGTAACAGATAACAGTATTGGTAATGATAGTTATTATATTAGAAACAGTTGAGACGTAATTCTCATTTGGAACTTGACCTTAACGGCAGCTATGACAGCCAACAATTGTGACGCTGACTTCCATTGTGACATGGATGGTAATTGTATCGCAGGCGGCTTCGTCTCCTTCCTGACCTCGCACCCAATTTGTGCTTTTGTCGCGGCGGGGGACAGAGGGTGGCGCCCCGGCCTTTGTGCGTCACCTGCAGGCGGCCCGGCTGAAGGACTGTTAGGCGCGGTGCTCATGGGACTGGCTGTTCAGCAGGGAAGAGGAGGAGAAATGCAGAGATGATGATGATGTTGATAATGATGATGATATGGGTAATGGCTAGATGATCATGATGATGATGATGATGATTGGCAAGGCGTCAGTGGTGATGATGGTGGACTATAAGGCTGTTGAGGGGTAAGGTTGGCCAACAAAAGGGCAATAGGGACGGGGGAACGTATAAGGGAATAGGCAGGATTGGTTAGAATCTTAATCTTTTTTTTTTAATTACTTTTAACTTCTGGCCCAAAAGTGCCTTCTTTCCATTCGAGTTTTGTGTTGTATTAATAGATTAACACAGTCTTATAGAATGTGATACTGTCCACGAACAGATGCAGTGAGAAGGACGATGAGCCGTAGCGTTGTCCATACTGTTACTGAGTTACGTTAAATGAGCTGCAAAAGGACGAAAATCTGGGCCAAGATAGGGTGACAACTATGGGACAACTATGGGAGGGGTACTGAGGCGGAGAGAAAGGAAACAAAAAAACGGACATGGGAATTGTGGTGGGACAAAGGCCGATGGAAATTTGGAAGAGCCACTGATGGACAGTAGTGATGAATATGTAGCTGTAAAGGAGATTGGTTAGACGAGGAGGAGGAAGAAGAGGATGTGTTATAAATGAGAAGGCGGGAAAGGTCAAAGGTCTGATTGCAAAAGAAAGAGAATCTATACAAAACTAGCTCTGGGAGGAAATTAAACAGACTGTTGTAAAGGAAAATGTTTGCCATGGAAGATAAATAAGGTGAAAAACATCACGAAAAAATATTTCGTGAAAAATTGTTTAGAATTATGATACAGTTTTTTTACATAAACGATCCCAAGAAGCACAGTATATATATCAACTTTTCACTTTCAGCTTTTCATGGCGTATTTTAGCAGGAGCGAGGCGTGAACTCCCTGGGGCCATCAGTAGTCATCACCAGACCATCCATCATTTCCACGATATATTGAGAACTCGCACTTCATCCCCCTGAGAAAATCCTAGTGAAATATTTAATATCAGGCGTCTCCCTCTTGTACCCTCGTCCTCACAAACACCATTTTCCCTCCCCGTGCTTCCCCTGCCCAGGCCTTTCGCTCCTTTCCCATACTTCTTACCTCTTCCCCAACCCCTTTATCTTCCCCTGCCTCACCTTCCATCCCCCTGCTTTCCCCACCCTGTTCACTCCCTCCTCTTTGTCTTCCATACCCCACATTCACTCTTATATCCCCAACTGCGTCTCCTCACTCCTGTATCTTCCTGTACCCCACTTTCCCTCTTCTTGCTTCCCCATCTCCATCTTCCTCTCTTGTGTCTTTTAGCTTTCCCTCTCCCAACTTTCCCTGCAGTGTCCCCTACCCTGTTCCCTCCCTTCTTTATCTTTCCCTACTCCGTCCCCTCACTTATGTATCTTCCCCTCTATCCCACGGTCCCTTCTGTATTCCTCAACTCGTCCTTTCTCTCACTTTTCCCACTTTTCCAGGATCGTCATTATTTTCTCGTTCACCCTCCTCCCTTCCTTCCTCCACCTTGGATTGAAGTGAACTCATCTTTCTTTTCGTTTAAGTTTTGACACAGCCAGTTTCTCTCTCTCTCTCTCTCTCTCTCTCTAACGCCGCATTGTGTTCTTATTCTAAACTTTTTCTCGTCATGTCACCCATTTTAATTTCATCCATTTCGTCCCATTATTCCTTTTTCCTTCTTCTCTACTTTTTCAGCTTCTTCTACCCTGCTTCGTAACATATATCCTTGAGTCTCTTTTGTCATTTCCTCTTCTCCCTGTTAATATATATTTTTTTCCAGTCATATAGGTTATCCTCCGACATCCCGCCTCGCCCCAAAGATAATCCCTATTCCCATCATTACGTCCTTTGTGTCTCTGTCCCCCTTCCCGTTCCTCCCGTTCTCTCCTCTTCACTCTACCTTCCCTTTTCTTCCTCCCCGCGTCCCATCCTCTCTTCATTTCCTTCCTTCCCTCCTCCCCTCCCCATCTTCCCTCCCTTCCCATCCTCTCATCATTCCTCCCCCTTTCTTCCTTCCCTCCCCATCGTCCCTCCTTTCCCTCCCCATCGTCCCTCCTTTCCCTCCCTTCCTCCCCCTCCCCATCATCATCATTCATATGGAAATAGGTGTCCTGGTGAGTGGCCGTCAAATCACATGACAAAGACGACAATAAAACACGTAATGAAGAGAATTGCCGTCCTGCTGCAGTGGCCGGTAGTATTCAGTCCTCCTCCTACTCCTGTCATTGTATAGCGAAATATTGCTTAGCTTGGCACAACAGAAACCTTGAGTATCGTCATCGCCATCACTAGCATCTTTGTTGTCGTCGTTGTTGGTTTGGTCAGCGTCATTATCATCATCGTCGTCGTCTCCAGTATCGTCATCGTCATCATTATCGTCGTTGTTTTCGCTTTGGTCTTCGTCATCTTCATCATCCTCATTTTCATCCTACTTATCATGGAATACTGTATACTCTTTGATTTATTATCGATGTCGGTGAGTAAGATTTTTAGTCGAATTTTGCAGCACTACAAGACAGGAACAGAAACCACCATTGCAATCCAGTAGTGATTTTTTTTTTTTTTTTTTTACACTACACAACACCGTCTGACCCATCAACCCAGTACTGTTTTTGCATTTTGTATGAGGCTCTTCAAATATTCACGATAACCCGCTGAAGACTGGCGGTATAAAATCGTGCATCGACTTTCTCAGCAGCTCGCCAAGTTTCCGAACCTGAGCAGCAACATCACTGTCTACCAGGAAGTGAGAGTCATGTCTCCGGGAAGTTGCATCATACATTTCAATATTAAACAGGCCTGGCGTGGAAATCTTCGAAATCAGATCCCTAAAGTTCTCTCATTTGGGTGTGCTGTCCAGGATATGAGAATTTTGGTTAAACTTTACACAAATACGCGCGCGTTTTTTGTGTTTGTTTAGCGAGAATTTGGATAGTTTCGTGATTTTCTGGATCATTAGTTGCATGATAAAAGGCCAGTATAGCACTTTTATAGACTGCTTGTGTTGTGCTTAGTATATATGTCAGGAAGAGTGTATTATCAGCAGATCCCATTCAGACCTGGGGCTTTCCGTAACTGAATATAATGGTTTGGTGGTAGTCAGAATAAAATACTAGGATGCAAAAGGGTCTGAATTGGATATATATATAAACGCGTCTGTTCACCGGATCATTATTTGTCTTGCGCGAAGTGCTGTGTAATTGATATATATATGGATTAACCCTGAAGGCATTAGTCCGAGAGCGCCATAACACGTCAATGGCGGAGACACGCTTTGAGGGCCACAAACGGAATTATGTACGCTTTCTGTGCGACGAAATCACACGGATATCGGTTTCCAATATGCTACCCCCTGCACAGCGCTCAGCTGGGAAGGTCAGGCTATGGGGGTGACTAAGACGAGGATAGAATATTGAAAGGTATTTAGGTGGGAAGTGGCTATATATGCGCACGCTTCATGCACACAGGCCCACAGTGCATAGGTGATTTAAGGTTATGGTAAGGTCGTTTTGTGTTATTCTGCAAGATTTATTGGTGTACAGATAAGTGATACATTCATACACATACTGGTAACCGATCTGTTGACACACGGCATTCATAAGTTGCGCATTCACACACACACACACAGGAAAGATATACACTGAAAA